>NW_026867525.1:0-251587 GCF_020745735.1 Hemiscyllium ocellatum
CCCACACAACCTACACACACCCACACAACATACCACATCCACCGTCACACCCCACCCCCACCAACCCCTTGCCACCCTGTGTATCTAACCCTGTGCTGTCCCTGTCCCTGGGAGTGTTTGATGGGGGGACAATGTAGAGGGAGCTTTACTCTGTATCTAACCCCGTGCTGTCCCTGGGAGTGTTTGATGGGGACAGTGTAGAGGGAGCTTTACTCTGTATCTAACCCCGTGCTGTCCTTGTCCCTGGGAGTGTTTGATGGGGGACAGTGTAGAGGGAGCTTTACTCTGTATCTAACCCCGTGCTGTCCCTGGGAGTGTTTGATGGGGACAGTGTAGAGGGAGCTTTACTCTGTATCTAACCCCGTGCTGTCCTTGTCCCTGGGAGTGTTTGATGGGGGGACAGTGTAGAGGGAGCTTTACTCTGTATCTAACCCCGTGCTGTCCCTGTCCCGGGGAGTGTTTGATGGGGGACAGTGTAGAGGGAGCTTTACTCTGTATCTAACCCCGTGCTGTCCCTGTCCCTGGGAGTGTTTGATGGGGGGGACAGTGTAGAGGGAGCTTTACTCTGTATCTAACCCCGTGCTGTCCCTGTCCCTGGGAGTGTTTGATGGGGACAGTGTAGAGGGAGCTTTACTCTGTATCTAACCCCGTGCTGTCCCTGGGAGTGTTTGATGGGGACAGTGTAGAGGGAGCTTTACTCTGTATCTAACCCCGTGCTGTCCTTGTCCCTGGAGTGTTTGATGGGGGACAGTGTAGAGGGAGCTTTACTCTGTATCTAACCCCGTGCTGTCCCTGGGAGTGTTTGATGGGGACAGTGTAGAGGGAGCTTTACTCTGTATCTAACCCCGTGCTGTCCTTGTCCCTGGGAGTGTTTGATGGGGGGACAGTGTAGAGGAAGCTTTACTCTGTATCTAACCCCGTGCTGTCCCTGTCCCGGGGAGTGTTTGATGGGGGACAGTGTAGAGGGAGCTTTACTCTGTATCTAACCCCGTGCTGTCCCTGTCCCTGGGAGTGTTTGATGGGGGGACAGTGTAGAGGGAGCTTTACTCTGTATCTTGGGGGAGATGTTGTTGGGGGGGGAGGTGAGGGTGGGGTAGTGTCCGTGCTCACTCCCTGGTCTCTCTGTGGGTGTAGGTGGACGAGGCGGTGTACGGGCCGGAGTGCCTGGAGCTCTGTACCTGCTACGAGACGGGATACGTGGAGTGTCAGGGGGCGCGGTGCCCTCCCTCACAGAGCTGCCTGGTCAGGAAGGGAGTCCGAGGATGCTATACAAATGAAGGGGTCTGCTCCATCACCCAGGGCCGACGGCTGCTCACCTTCGATGGCCACTCGGCCCCGATCCCCGGCCCGGGTGTGTACGTGTTGGCATCGGTCTGCAACGAGACAGCGCCAGGATGGTTCCGGGCGCTAGTGCAGTT
This sequence comes from Hemiscyllium ocellatum, assembly GCF_020745735.1. Lineage (NCBI taxonomy): Eukaryota > Metazoa > Chordata > Chondrichthyes > Orectolobiformes > Hemiscylliidae > Hemiscyllium > Hemiscyllium ocellatum. The sequence goes on from NW_026867525.1 coordinate 1,419, forward strand.
CAGGCCGTGTCTAGAGGGAGGGGAGCCGGGCCTGTCCGCCCTCTTCCTGCATTTCGATAGCGCCTTCATTGCCGTGACCGTGGACAGGAACATCTGGGTGAGTGCATCCTGCCCACACCCCTCCCCTCCATCCCCTAGACCCAACCCCACCCCCCCACCCTCCCCCGCTAGACCCAACCCCACCCCCCACCCTCCCCCCTAGGCCCAACCCCACCCCCCACCCTCCCCCGCTAGACCCAACCCCACCCCCCACCCTAGACCCAACCCCACCCCCCACCCTCCCCCGCTAGACCCAACCCCACCCCCCCACCCTCCCCCGCTAGACCCAACCCCACCCCCCCACCCTCCCCCCCTAGACCCACCCCCACCCTCCCCCCCATCCCCTAGACCCAACCCCACCCTCCCCCGCTAGACCCAACCGCACCCCCCCACCCTCCCCCCCAGACCCAACCCCACCCCCCCACCCTCCCCCGCTAGACCCAACCCCACCCCCCCACACTCCCCCCCTAGACCCAACCCCACCCCCCACCCTCCCCCACTAGACCCAACCCACCCCCCCACCCTCCCCCCCTAGACCCACCCCCACCCTCCCCCGCTAGACCCAACCGCACCCCCCCACCCTCCCCCCAGACCCAACCCCACCCCCCCACACACACCCCCTAGACCCAACCCCACCCCCCCACCCTCCCCCCATCCCCTAGACCCAACCCCACCCCCCCACACACACACCCACCACCCCCTTCAACCAACCCCTACCCACTACCCCCATCCCCCACCCTACCCCACACACCCCACTCCCAACACAGTCCCCACCCCCATCAACCAATCCCAACCCACCACCCAACCCCCACACACCCCCACCCCCACCCCCACCCTACCTCACCCCACTCCACCCCCCCAGTCCCCGGTGTGTAACGGTATCTGTGTTCCCCCCCCCCCCCCCAGTCCCCGGTGTGTAACGGTATCTGTGTTCCCCCCCCCCCCCCAGTCCCCGGTGTGTAACGGTATCTGTGTCCCCCCCCCCCCCCAGTCCCCGGTGTGTAACGGTATCTGTGTCCCCCCCCAGTCCCCGGTGTGTAACGGTATCTGTGTCCCCCCCCAGTCCCCGGTGTGTAACGGGTATCTGTGTCCCCGGTGTGTAACGGTATCTGTGTCCCCCCCCAGTCCCCGGTGTGTAACGGGTATCTGTGTCCCCCCCCCCCCAGTCCCCGGTGTGTAACGGGTATCTGTGTCCCCCCCCAGTCCCCGGTGTGTAACGGGTATCTGTGTCCCCCCCCCCAGTCCCTGGTGTGTAACGGGTATCTGTGTCCCCCCCCCCAGTCCCTGGTGTGTAACGGGTATCTGTGTCCCCCCCCAGTCCCCGGTGTGTAACGGGTATCTGTGTCCCCCCCCCCAGTCCCTGGTGTGTAACGGGTATCTGTGTCCCCCCCTCCAGTCCCCGGTGTGTAACGGGTATCTGTGTCCCCCCCCCCCCCAGTCCCCGGTGTGTAACGGGTATCTGTGCCCCCCCCCTCCCTATTGCAGGTGAATGGCCGTGCTGTGGCGTGGCACCAGTTGCCGTACCGGCTGCTCCTGGATGTGACCATTCGCTCCGAGGCTGGGGCGGTGATTGTGGAACATTCCTCCGGTGTGTGGTTGAAGTTGAGTGCGGACGGTGAGCTCCCGGTCCCCGTCCCCGTCACCGTCACCGTCACCGTCACCGTGCCGGAATCCCTCAGGCGGCAGATGTGTGGTACCTGCGGGATGTTTGGTGCCCACCACGATGGGGAGCTGCTGATGCCCGATGGGTCAGTTACGGCCGATATCCCGACATTTCTCACCTCCTGGCTGGCTCCAGAGTTCACTGCCTGGTGAGTCCCTCACTCAGCCCCTTCTCTCTGTCTCCCTCTCCCTCTCCCTCTCTCTCTCTCCCTCTCTCTGTCAATAACTCTCCCTCTCTCTCCCTCTGTTACTGACTCATTCTCTCCCTTTCTCCCTCTCTCTCTCTGTCACTGACTCTCCCACTCTCTTCCCCTCCCACGCGCTCTCCCTCTCTCTCTCTCTCTCTCTCCCTCTCTCTCTCTCTCTCTGACCCTGTGCATCCAGATATTTTAATGACAGGGACAGAGAGAGAGAGAGAGACCCTTCCCAAGTGTAGACTCCCAATGCTCGGGTGAATATACTAACCTACCATTTCTCTTGTTCTCAACTTGCAGTTTAATTTGAGAGCGATCGCGAGAGAGAGAGTGAGAGAGAGAGAGAGAGAGAGAGAGAGGGAGAGGCTGGACAGGACGGAGGTGACTTGGAGGACACTCTGAAATAGATTTTGTGAAAGGTGATGCCAACGTTCAGTTCCAACGTGGACCAGTCAGCGTGCAGATGGTCAGCCTGGGCTGTGGTCAACAGGAATTCACACAGAACAGAGACTGTGTCTGATTAATATTCATGAAAACAGCAAATAAAAACACAACGTTCACCGCATCAGCAGCTCATCTCTAACTTTATTCATCACAGAGACTACACAACACAGACATGACAAGGGGGAGAGTGGGATTAGACTGGGTGGGATATTAGAGGGAGTGGGGAGTGGGGAGTGAGGGGGGGGAGAGTGGGATTAGACTGGGTGGGATATTAAAGGGAGCGGGGAGTGGGGGGGGGAGAGTGGGATTAGACTGGGTTTTTGGGTGATTTTGGGGGGTGGGAGGTTTTGTTGCGGTCTGAGGTTGGTTGGTGGTGGGGGGAGCTACGTGGGGCTGGGGTTGGTGTCTCACTGACCATTCCCAGATCCCGGAATGCAGGAACCTTGGCAGAGCGTTGGAGGGAGCGACGGCAACTCCGCTCCCCCAGATTCTCTGGGATTGGTTGGGGTGTGGGGGAAAGGTCAGAGACATTGACGGGGGGGGAGTGCGGTGAGAGCGGGTGTCTCCCCTCCCTGGCCTGGCGGTGGGGGTGGGTGCGGAGGGGCAGCAGTGTCACTCCCACCCCCTGTCCCCCCACCCAGCTCAGTCCTCCTCAGCCTCCAGGAGGACCCCCTGGAAGTTCAGGGCCCCAAGGCCGCTCCAGGCTGATCCGGTGCCCAGCCTGACCCAGACCTGGTCGTCCCGGTTCAGGGAGAGGATGGTGTCCATGCTGGAGCTCTGGGCCTGGCCACTCTTCAGGATGCTGTGGAGGTAACTCTGGCTCTCGTCGTTCCTCATGAGGTAGACCGCGGTCCGTTCCGAGGTCATCTGGGCCAGCAGTGAGTAGGTGAACTGGTAAACGCCAGGCACTGGTGCAGTGAAGAATCCGGTGACTGTGTTATAGGCCAAGCCCTTGTTGATGGTTACCTGGTCATAGATCACCCGCTTCTGAGCTACAGGGTTCTTCCCATCGGACACCCGGGCGTGAAAGATAACCCTTGGCACGTCTGCAACACAAGGTCAGATTAGATTAGATTACTTACAGTGTGGAAACAGGCCCTTCGGCCCAACAAGTCCACACCGACCCCCCGAAGAAGCGCAACCCACCCATACCCCTACACCTACCCCCCTACCTAACACCACGGGCAATTTAGCATGGCCAATTCACCCTGACCCGCACATCTTTGGACTGTGGGAGGGAACCCACGCAGACACGGGGAGAACGTGCAAACTCCACACAGTCAGTCGCCTGAGGCGGGAATTGAACCCGGGCGCTGTGAGGCAGCAGTGCTAACCCACTGTGCCACCGTGCCGCCCGACAGTGGAGTGAATGTGGGAGGGAGTGAAGGAGGGAGAGTGGGAGGGAGGGAGGAGGAGAGGGAGGGAGGGGGTGTGGGACGGAGGGAGAGAGTGTGGGAGGGAGAAACGGAGGGGTACAGTGACAGGAAGAATGATGCACACAACGACAACCCAGGGCCGCCCTCGGCAAACAGATGGGTCACAATTACTGGAGAAGCTCAGCAGGTCCCCAGTGTCATCAGAGAAAAAGCACAGATTCCAGTCCAGGGCAAAAGACTGCGCTCTGGACCTGAAACATTAACACGGTTTCTCTCTCTCTCTCTCTCTTTGCCAGACCCAATGAGCTTCTCCAACAATTCCAGCCTTTTCACGGAATCACTACAAAGCAGGAAGTGGCCATTCTGTCCATTGAGTCAACATCGACCGTCTCAAGGCCATCCCGTCCAAGCCAAGGCTCCTACCTGATCAGTCTACATTTCCCATGGCCAACCCACCCTAATCTGCACATCCCTGGGCACTATGGGACAATTTCCCATGGCCAATCCACCCTAACCTGCACATCCCTGGGCACTATGGGACAATTTCCCATGGCCAATCCACCCTAACCTGCACATCCCTGGGCACTATGGGACAATTTCCCATGGCCAATCCACCCTAACCTGCACATTCCTGGACACTATGGGACAATTTCCCATGGCCAATCCACCCTAACCTGCACATCCCTGGGCACTATGGGACAATTTCCCACGGCCAATCCACCCTAACCTGCACATCCCTGGACTCTGTGGGCCAATTCCCCACGGCCAACCCACCCTGACCTGCACATCCCTGGACTCTGTGGGACAATTCCCCATGGCCAACCCACCCTGACCTGCACATCCCTGGACTGTGGGAGGAAACCGGAGCACCCGGAAGAAACCCACGAAGACACGGGGAGAATGTGCAAACCCCACCCAGAGAGTCACCAGAGGCTGTGATCGAACCCGGGTTCCTGTTGCTGGGAGGGAGCCGTGCTAACCCCTGAGCCACCCTGCCTCCTGTGTTTTTGTTTCTGATTTCCAGCGTCCCACCCTCCTGTTGTTTAATGGTTTCGTGATGTTCTGGAGTTGGGTGCCCATGGAGCCCCAGGCCTGCAGGAGCTTGGTTCAGGAGGGGAGGAAGGGATTGAGATGGATGGAGAGGGGCAGGTTTAGAGACAAACTCAATGGGAAATCTTGGGGGATTTGCAGGCAGTAGGGTCTCGGGACACCAGGGAGCGAGGGATGAGTCTCTCTCTCTCTCTCTCTCTCTCTCTCTCTCGTTGGAGATGGTCAGTATCTGGAGCGAGTGTGACCCAGGGTCAGTTGGTGGATGGGATCCTTGGTTGGACTCTCTGGGCTGTTCCTGATCTCTGGCTCCCATCGCAATCCAAGCCTTGGGGCCACTAAGCTCGGTCACCCCGAACCCAGGTGCAGATCCACCAGGGAAGCCTTCACACTGCCAATCCAAAATGGCGACACACAAGGAATCCCCACCTCACCAATGGCCAGGGATTACCGGAGAGGGAGAGAGGGGGCGAGAGGGAGGGACACAGAGAGAGAGAGGGGGGGAGAGAGGGAGGGACAGAGAGAGGGAGAGAGAGGGAGAGAGAGGGAGAGAGGGAGAGAGAGGGAGCGTGGGGGAGAGAGAGAGGGACAGAGAGAGAGAGGGGAGAGAGAGGGAGGGACAGAGAGAGAGGGAGAGAAAGACAGTGAGGGGGAGAGAGGCCACAATCTGGTTGAACTCACATTTCTTCAGGGTAATCATCTGCTCCTCCAAGTCCGCAATCTTATTAAACAAGAGGTTCATCTGCGTTGTTTTGTCGATGATGTCTTTGATATCCTGGAAGGTGATCTGAAATATTCACAAAACCCAGCATCATACTGAGGGTCTCAAAAGGGGCAGGGTGGGAGGACAGTACCCTCCGACAGTGCCCCCTCCCTCAGCACTGACCCTCCGACAGTGCCCGCTCCCTCAGCACTGACCCTCCGACAGTGCCCGCTCCCTCAGCACTGACCCTCCGACAGTGCCCCCTCCCTCAGCACTGACCCTCCGACAGTGCCCGCTCCCTCAGCACTGACCCTCCGACAGTGCCCGCTCCCTCAGCACTGACCCTCCGACAGTGCCCGCTCCCTCAGCACTGACCCTCCGACAGTGCCCGCTCCCTCAGCACTGACCCTCCGACAGTGCCCCCTCCCTCAGCACTGACCCTCCGACAGTGCCCGCTCCCTCAGCACTGACCCTCCGACAGTGCCCGCTCCCTCAGCACTGACCCTCCGACAGTGCCCCCTCCCTCAGCACTGACCCTCCGACAGTGCCCGCTCCCTCAGCACTGACCCTCCGACAGTGCCCGCTCCCTCAGCACTGACCCTCCGACAGTGCCCGCTCCCTCAGCACTGACCCTCCGACAGTGCCCGCTCCCTCAGCACTGACCCTCCGACAGTGCCCCCTCCCTCAGCACTGACCCTCCGACAGTGCCCGCTCCCTCAGCACTGACCCTCCGACAGTGCCCGCTCCCTCAGCACTGACCCTCCGACAGTGCCCGCTCCCTCAGCACTGACCCTCCGACAGTGCCCCCTCCCTCAGCACTGACCCTCCGACAGTGCCCACTCCCTCAGCACTGACCCTCCGACAGTGCCCACTCCCTCAGCACTGACCCTCCGACAGTGCCCCCTCCCTCAGCACTGACCCTCCGACAGTGCCCACTCCCTCAGCACTGACCCTCCGGCAGTGCCCACTCCCTCAGCACTGACCCTCCGACAGTGCCCACTCCCTCAGCACTGACCCTCCGACAGTGCCCACTCCCTCAGCACTGACCCTCCGACAGTGCCCACTCCCTCAGCACTGTCCCTCCGACAGTGCCCACTCCCTCAGCACTGACCCTCCGACAGTGCCCACTCCCTCAGCACTGACCCTCCGACAGTGCCCAGTCCCTCAGCACTGACCCTCCGACAGTGCCCACTCCCTCAGCACTGACCCTCCGACAGTGCCCACTCCCTCAGCACTGTCCCTCCGACAGTGCCCACTCCCTCAGCACTGACCCTCCGACAGTGCCCACTCCCTCAGCACTGACCCTCCGACAGTGCGGCACTCCCTCAGCACTGACCCTCCGACAGTGCCCCCTCCCTCAGCACTGACCCTCCGACAGTGCCCACTCCCTCAGCACTGACCCTCCGACAGTGCCCGCTCCCTCAGCACTGACCCTCCGACAGTGCAGCACTCCCTCAGCACTGACCCTCCGACAGTGCCCACTCCCTCAGCACTGACCCTCCGACAGTGCCCACTCCCTCAGCACTGACCCTCCGACAGTGCGGCACTCCCTCAGCACTGACCCTCCGACAGTGCCCCCTCCCTCAGCACTGACCCTCCGACAGTGCCCACTCCCTCAGCACTGTCCCTCCGACAGTGCCCACTCCCTCAGCACTGACCCTCCGACAGTGCCCACTCCCTCAGCACTGACCCTCCGACAGTGCCCAGTCCCTCAGCACTGACCCTCCGACAGTGCCCACTCCCTCAGCACTGACCCTCCGACAGTGCCCACTCCCTCAGCACTGTCCCTCCGACAGTGCCCACTCCCTCAGCACTGACCCTCCGACAGTGCCCACTCCCTCAGCACTGACCCTCCGACAGTGCGGCACTCCCTCAGCACTGACCCTCCGACAGTGCCCCCTCCCTCAGCACTGACCCTCCGACAGTGCCCACTCCCTCAGCACTGACCCTCTGACAGTGCCCGCTCCCTCAGCACTGACCCTCCGACAGTGCAGCACTCCCTCAGCACTGACCCTCCGACAGTGCCCACTCCCTCAGCACTGACCCTCCGACAGTGCCCACTCCCTCAGCACTGACCCTTCGACAGTGCCCACTCCCTCAGCACTGACCCTCCGACAGTGCCCACTCCCTCAGCACTGACCCTCCGACAGTGCCTGCTCCCTCAGCACTGACCCTCCGACAGTGCCCACTCCCTCAGCACTGACCCTCCGACAGTGCCCGCTCCCTCAGTACTGACCCTCCGACAGTGCCCGCTCCCTCAGCACTGACCCTCCGACAGTGCCCACTCGCTCAGCACTGACCCTCCGACAGTGCAGCACTCCCACACCACTGACCCTCCAACAGTGCCCACTCCCACACCACTGACCCTCCGACTGTGCCCACTCCCTCAGCACTGCCCCTCCGACAGTGCCCACTCCCACACCACTGACCCTCCGACTGTGCCCACTCCCACAGCACTCACCCTCCGACAGTGCCCCCTCCCTCAGCACTGACCCTCCGACAGTGCAGCACTCCCTCAGCACTGACCCTCCAACAGTGCCCACTCCCTCAGCACTGACCCTCCGACAGTGCCCACTCCCACACCACTGACCCTCCAACAGTGCCCACTTCCTCAGCACTGACCCTCCGACATTGCCCCCTCCCTCAGCACTGACCCTCCGACAGTGCCCCCTCCCTCAGCACTGACCCTCCGACATTCCTTTTCCCTCACAGTTACCGTGTGCTGACAGTTTGTGGTCGATGGGCCTGGTCACCCAGATCCCTCTTCACTGCAGCATACTCTCTCTCTCTCTCTCTCTCTCTCAGTCTCTCTCTGACTGTCTCTGTCTCTTCCTCACTTTCTCTCTCCTTTGGGAACACTGTCTAATCTTTCTTTGTCATGTTCCTGGGATCTCCCCTTCTGTCCTGGTCTGGATCAGATGGATCCGCTGCTCGGATATCCAGGGGGACAGTGTGTGTAGCCACGGACCCTGGACACAGCAATGCCAAGAGCACAGCCAGCGAGGGGGGGTCCGGGAGGGGGGGTTACACCATGATCCGGTTTGCAGCAGCCACTTACCTCCGAGAGACCGGTACAATTCCCAGAGGGTGAGGACGTTCGGCTGAAGACGTGACAAGGAATCACCAACAGCCACATCACCTGATTCAGAACAGAGGGACACAACACAGTGTCACAGTAACTCACCAAACCAGACAATGTCCCCATCACAGCCCCCCCCTCAGCACTCACCCTCCGACAGGGCCCCCACCCTCAGCACTGACCCTCCGACAGGGCCCACCCCCTCAGCACTGACCCTCCGACAGTGGCCACTCCCTCAGCACTGACCCTCCGACAGTGCCCACTCCCCCAGCACTGACCCTCCGACAGTGCCCACTCCCTCAGCACTGACCCTCCCACAGTGCCCACTCCCTCAGCACTGACTCTCCGACAGTGCCCACTCCCTCAGCACTGACCCTCCGACAGTGCCCGCTCCCTCAGCACTGACCCTCCGACAGTGCCCGCTCCCTCAGCACTGACCCTCCGACAGTGCCCGCCCCCTCAGCACTGACCCTCCGACAGTGCCCGCTCCCTCAGCACTGACCTTCCGACAGTGCCCACTCCCTCAGCACTGACCCTCCGACAGTGCCCACTCCCTCAGCACTGACCCTCCGATATCAACTTAATTTCAAAACCGCACAGTGGCTGTTGTCTGCAGCATCTCTCTCCATCTGCCTGAGGATCTCCCTGGGTCATCTCCTTTCGTTTCATTGTGAAGATGTTTCATTTGAAAAGGTTCCTTTGATAGAGACTGTTGCAATGGCAGTTGGTCTGTCTGATTTTCAAACTGCCTGCCTTTTTTATCCCCCCCAATATCGGAATGTCGCGTCGGTTTGCTGTTTGCAAAACAATGAATGCAAACTCGATTGGATTTTAGTATCCCGGGGCATAATTTAAAGTTGAATTGTTGTCAAAACAGCAACCAATTCAGGTATCTATCTCACAGCCAAATGTTACATGTTCTCAATTTTCCAGAACATTCTGAGACTGCTAGCTAGTCATGTGACAGGCCTCAGTGAAAAGCAGCATTCACTCTCTCTTCAAGGTACATTCTGCAACTTCCTTCACCTTCAGAACACAAGGCCGCGGGGCATGATTTCCCACGCACAAACAATGTTGACTATCCCTCATCAGTCCTTGCCTTTCCAAATACATGTACATCCTGTCCCTCAGGATTCCCTCCAACAGCTTGCCCACCACTGACATCAGGCTCACTGGTCTATAGTTCCCTGGCTCATCCTTACCACCTTCCTTAAATAATGGCACCATGTTAGCCAACCTCCAGTCTTCTGGCACCTCACCTGTCACTATCGATGATACAGATATCTCAGCCAGGGGCCCAGCAATCACTTCCCTTGCTTTCCAGAGTTCTAGGGTACACCTGATCAGGTCCTGGGGATTTATCCACTTTTATGTGTTTCAAGACATTCAGCACCTCCTCCTCTGTAATATGGACATTTTGCAAGATGTCACCATCTATTTCCCTACATTCTGTATCTTCCATGTCCTTTTCCACTGTAAACACAGATGCAAAATACCCTTTTAATGTCTCCCCCAGCTCCTGCAGCTCCACACAAAGGCCGCCTTGCTGATCTTTGAGGGGCCCTATTATCTCCCTACTTACCCTTTTGACCTTAATGGATTTGTAAAATCCCTTTGGATTCTCCTTAACTCTATTTGCCAAAGCTATCTCATGCCCCCTTTTTGCCTTCCTGATTTCCCTCTTCAGTATACTCCTACTACCTTTATACTCTTCTAAGCATTCACTCGATTTATCCTGACATATGCTTCCTTGTTTTCCTGAACCAAACCCTCAATTTCTCTGGTCATCCAGCTATACCAACCTACTCCTACACCTACCAGCCCTTCCTTTCACCCTAACAGGAATACAGTGTCTCTGGCCTCTCGTTATCTCATTTCTGAAGGTTTCCCATTTTCCAGTTGTCCCTTTACCTGTGAACATCTGCTCCCAATCAACTTTGGAAAGTTCTTGCCTAATACCGTCAAAATGGGCCTTCCTCCAATTTAGAACTTCAGTTTTTAGATCCGGTCTGTTCTTTTCAAAGAACAAAGAAAATCTACAGCCCAGGACCAGGCCCTTCGGCCCCTCCAAGCCTGAGCCTATCCAAATGTACTGTCTAAACCTGTCGGTCCATTCCTGAGCATCTGTATCCCTCTGCCCCCCACCCCCTCACGCATCTGTCCAGACGCAGCTCAAATTAATCTCCTGTACCTGCCTCTCCCACCTCTGCTGGCAACGCGTTCCGAACGCCCCCCAACCCTCTGTGTGTGAGGTACGTACCGCCTGTATCCCCCAAAACCTTCCCACCTCTCACCTCGACAGCGTGATCTCTCGTTAGTGAATCCCTCACCCTGGGGAAAAACCTGTCTCTATCCCCCCCGCCTCTATCCCCCTCTGTCCCTACCCCGCTCTGTCCCTATCCCCCCCGTCCCTATCCCCCCCTGTCTCTATCCCCCCTGTCTCTATCCCCCCCTGTCTCTCTCCCCCTCTGTCCCTATCCCCCCCGTCTCTATCCCCCCTGTCTCTATCCCCCCTGTCTCTATCCCCCCCGTCTCTCTCCCCCCCGTCTCTCTCCCCCCTGTCTCTCTCCCCCCCTGTCTCTATCCCCCCCGTCTCTATCCCCCCCTGTCTCTATCCCCCCTGTCTCTATCCCCCCTGTCTCTATCCCCCCCGTGTCTCTCTCCCCCCGTCCCTATCCCCCCCATCTCTATCCCCCCTGTCTCTATCCCCCCGTCTCTCCCCCTCTGTCCCTATCCCCCCCTGTCTCTATCCCCCCCTGTCTCTATCCCCCCCGTCTCTCTCCCCCCCGTCTCTCCCCCTCTGTCCCTATCCCCCCCGTCTCTCTCCCCCCCTGTCTCTCTCCCCCCGTCTCTCTCCCCCCGTCTCTATCCCCCCCTGTCTCTATCCCCCCCGTCTCTCTCCCCACCGTCTCTCCCCCTCTGTCCCTATCCCCCCCTGTCTCTCTCCCCCCCGTCTCTCTCCCCCCCCGTCTCTCCCCCTCTGTCCCTATCCCCCCCGTCTCTCTCCCCCCCCCCTGTCTATACCCTTCATGATTTTGTAAACCTCACTCGGGTCCCCCCCCAATCTCCTTGTTTCTAACCTCCTCACCCTCCGGTCCCAGCCAGCACCGTCCACACCAGGCCCCACCCTGAACAAACCCGTACCTTCCTCATGTCCAACATCACGGCCGGAGAGTGGGGTCACAAGGAGTGTCGCGATGCAGCCGAGAGCTGTCTCCGAATAGAAAGACAGAGGAAGGGACCGACAGAGAGAGAGATTCAGAGATAGAGGGAGGGAGGGGAGGGAGGGAGGGGAGGGAGGGGAGGACAAGACGAACCTGGAGATAGGAGCAAAGTCCACAGGATGCAGGCAGCCGGCTGGAACAGAACAATGAGTCTCCGAGTGGATGCGGACCAGGATCCCGCTCCGTCCAATGGTGTGTACCAACCCTGGCTGGATCCAATCCCATCACCCCCCAACACCCCACCTCAAACCACTGAGGAGGCTCACTCTACAACCAGCACAGCTCCCTCTACACTGTCCCCCCCATAAACACTCCCAGGGACAGGGACAGCACGAGGTTAGATACAGAGTAAAGCTCCCTCTACACTGTCCCCCCATCAAACACTCCCAGGGACAGGGACAGCACGGGGTTAGATACAGAGTAAAGCTCCCTCTACACTGTCCCACCATCAAACACTCCCAGGGACAGGGACAGCACGGGGTTAGATACAGAGTAAGGCTCCCTCTACACTGTCCCCCCATCAAACACTCCGATTCCGATGGGGATTTCTCTGAATGGAGGCAGGTTGAGCGTGGTGTTCCCCGGGGATCGGTGCTGGGAATGCTTGCTTTTCCTGATGTATGTCAACAATTTGGGGACGGATGTTGAGGGGAAAGTTTCTCAATATGCAGATGATTCTGACCGAGGGGACACAGTGAATTGTGAGAAGGTTTCATAAGGACATCGGAACTAGTAGCAGGCCATTCTGCCCCTCCCAGGCTGCTGTCCCATTCATGGCTGATCTTCGGCCTCAGCTCCAGTTCCCCGCCCTCTCACCCTAACCCTTAATGCCCTTCCTGTTCCAAAATCCACCTTCCCCTCAAAACCATGCGAGGGAGGGGGCTAGCCGGAGCTGGGCAGTGGATCCCAGAGATTCCTGACCCTCTGGGAGCTGGGGTTCCTCCTCAGCTCCGTCTGAACCCTCCTCCCCCCCGGGATGGTGAGGGTGTACTCCCCCCTCCCATTCCTCCTGTCCAGTGAGAAACCCCCTCCCCTCCTCCTACCACATCGATTCCCTCCATCCGATGAGCATCCTCCCAACCTCTCAGAGGGACGGTGACAGGTTGGTCTAAATGGACAGACGCCTGGACATTGGATTTCCGTCCAGAGAGGGATTGTATTTTTAAGAAACATGGACAGAGAGAGAGAGACAGCCCAGACTCAATGGGACAAGGAATGCAGGAGCAGTGGGATCTCGGGGATCGTGTACATGATTCTCCGAAGCTGTCCAGGCAACGTAAAACAGTTGTTACAAAGACGTACAAGATCCTTGGGTTTCTACGTCGAGAGACAGAGTATAGAAGCTCGACAATGATGCTACACCTCGACATCACCCTCGGAGTACCGCGTTCAGATCTGGGCGGAAGGCTGTTGTGCGAAGGGGATTCACTGAAATTATCCCGGGGCGAGGGGTTTTAGACTCAAGGAAGGGTTAGAGAGATTGGGCTGACTGTCCTCAGGACTGAGAAGGTGAAGAGGTAACCTTTCGTGAGGTGCTCAAAACGATGAACCATTTTGACAGGGTCATGAAGGATGTCTCTGTTCGCGAGTCTTGAGAGGATTTCTCGCTCAGGATGTGGTTCTGGAGGGAGGTTTGCTTTTTATTAAGATCGAAATCGTGTCCCGCATCACTTCAGTTATAGAATAGACACGGTGTTAGCAATAAAAATAAAAGTGGTCATTCAGAAATGAAATCAAAGCACCCAGGGCCACAGAGAGAGAGGACAGAGGGGAGAGTGGGATTAGACTGGGTGGGATATTAAAGGGAGTGGGGACTGAGGGGGGAGAGTGGGATTAGACTGGGTGGGATATTAAAGGGAGTGAGGGGGGAGAGTGGGATTAGACTGGGTGGGATATTAAAGGGAGCGGGGAGTGAGGAGGAGAGTGGGATTAGACTGGGTGGGATATTAAAGGGAGTGGGGAGTGAGGGGGGAGAGTGGGATTAGACTGGGTGGGATATTAAAGGGAGCGGGGAGTGAGGGGGGAGAGTGGGATTAGACTGGGTGGGATATTAAAGGGAGTGGGGAGTGAGGGGGGAGAGTGGGATTAGACTGGGTGGGATATTAAATGGAAGGTTTATTTTCAGATGTTTCGTCATCCTACTCGGTCACATCATCAGTGAGCCTCTGGACAAAGCACTGCTGATGATTCCTGCTTTCTATTTGTATGTTTGGCTTTTTTGGGGTTGGTGATGTCATTTCCTATGGTGATGTCATTTCCTGTGATGTCATTTCCTGCGGTGATGTCATTTCCCATGGTGATGCCATTTCCCATTCTTTTTCTCAGGGGGTGGTAAATGGGGTGCGACTCAATGTGTTTGTTGACAGGGTGGAGTATCTCCTCCTTTTACTACCCCCTGAGAAAAACAGGAAATGGCATCACCACAGGAAATGACATCATCGTCAACCCAAAGAAACCCAAACATACAAACAGAAAGCAGGGACCATCAGCAGGGCTTCTCCCGGAGGCTCACTGAAGATGTTACCCAGCACGGTGACGAAACGTCTGGAACCTAACCCTCCAGCTCAGTGAGCAAACCTACATCCGGATGTTCTGTTCCCGCTGGTCAGTATGTCGGCAACGAGGGATCGCAGTTTCAATATTGTCAGCGAGACAGCCAGCAGTTAGATGGGGAGAAACAACTTCCCCCAGATACCTGCCTGGGAGAGGGGGGGGGGCAGCTGGATTTCCCAGGGGGTTCCGCAGAGAGCTGGGTATTATATATTTATTTGTAAGGGATGGAGTCGGAGTGTTACAGACTGAGGGCTGGAGAGTAGGAACAGCTGGGTAGCTCTTTCAGGAGCCAGCACCAACTTGATAGGTCGAATGGCCTCCTTCTGTACTGTAACATTCCATGCCTCTGTACGGGGGGATCAAAATGGGCAGAGTCAGCAATGGATTTGCAAACGGGAAGTTGGGATTTGGAGGTGGCGATGTTTCTAACAAAGTGGGGTAATGGGCGGCCAAGGGATGTAACATAACTGCATTCTCAGAAAGATATTCTAACCACACGAGGGCTGGGCACTACGGTGACATCACATGGGATAGGAGGGAATGGTCTGTCATGGATCCAGAGATCAGGAATAACTGGGTCAGGCTCCCATTGACCAGCTCTGACTAGTCAGGTCAAAGAACAGTACAGCGCAGGAACAGGCCCTTCGGCCCTCCTAGCCCATGCTGACACATTTTGCCCTTCCATACTAAAACTGCCTTCCCTTACAGGATCCGTATCCCACTATTCCCTTCCTATTCCTGTATCCGTCCAGGGGCAATGCTGCTGTTGTATTGGCGTTCTCTGACAGTGCATTCCAGCACTCACCTCCCACCGCCCCCCCCACCTGTATGTGTGAAAAACCTGCCTCACCCATCTCTATTAAACATCCCTCGCCCCCTTCCCTGCACCTTGAACCTGTGTTCCCCAGTAACTGATCCCTCCACCCCAGGAAAAAGCCCAACAGTATCCACTCTCGGCCTCACCAATGTCCTTGGGTAGCTATACAAATGTAAATGTGCATGAGATAATTCAGGAGATAAATTGCCTTCTACAGGTTTTCATTAAGATCAAAATCACATCAGTTACAGAACAGACACGATGTTAGCAATAAAAATAAAAGTGGTCATTCAGAAATGAAATCAAAGCACCCAGGGCCACAGAGAGAGAGGACAGAGGGGAGAGTGGGATTAGACTGGGTGGGATATTAAAGGGAGCGGGGAGTGAGGGGGGAGAGTGGGATTAGACTGGGTGGGATATTAAAGGGAGCGGGGAGTGAGGGGGGAGAGTGGGGTTAGACTGGGTGGGTATTAAAGGGAGCAGGAATGTTGGCGGATGTTGGACTGCTCGCGGCGGTATTCCGATGTTCCTACACAGCTGAGAGCAGCAGTCCCTGGAAGCTGATGGCCCTCTGTTCAGTCCAGACCCCTCCCTGCTCCAGAGTGACCCAGACTCTGTCTCCCACGTTGAGGGAGAGGATGACTGTGACAGATGCTGTCTGTGCCTGGTCTGCTTTCAGGACGCTGTGGATGTAATTCACCCGTTCCTGATTGACCACGAGGTGTATCGCTGTGTCCAGTGAGTCGGTCTTGCCCAGCAGGGAGTAGGTGAACTGGTATATGCCGGTCACAGGGGCAGAGAACGTCCCGGTCGCTGGGTCATACCCCTGACCCTGGTTCACCGTCACCTGGTCATAGAGGATGGGTTTCTGTACCTCGGGGTCCCTCCGATCAGAAACATAGGCACTGAAGATCACCCTCGGAACATCTAGTGAGGGAGGTCAAGGGGATGGAGTGAGTGTGGGAGGGAGCAACGGAGGTGGGTGACAATTACAACAACAACCTGCATTCACCCTGCACCCGTCACAACACAAATCATTTGCAGTTCCCCACGTGCAGTGAATTGCACCCGTTTCCCCCCCCCCACCCACCAGGAGGGGAGGGGTTTTCAGAGGTCAGGGAGGGAGACTGGGACGGACACCGGAGCTCTGGGTGTGTGGGGGAGCTCAGGCCATTGCCCACCCCACCCCCCATCCACATGCCCAGACCAGCCCAGCCCAGTCCAGTCCAGTCCAGTCCAGTCCACTCCAGTCCAGTCCAGTCTAGCCCACCCCTGCCCACCCCAGTCCAGTCCAGTCCAGCCGAGCCCAGTCCACTCCAGCCCACTCCAGTCCAGCCCAGCCCAGCCCAGTCCAGCCCAGCCTGGCCCAGTCCAGTCCAGTCCAGTCCAGCCCACCCCTGCCCACCCCAGTCCAGTCCAGTCCAGTCCAGTCCAGCCCACCCCAGTCCAGTCCAGTCCAGTCCAGCCCACCCCAGTCCAGTCCAGTCCAGCCCACCCCTGCCCACCCCAGCCCAGTCCACCCCAGCCCAGTCCAGTCCAGCCCACCCCAGTCCAGTCCAGTCCAACCCAGCCCACCCCAGTCCAGTCCAGTCCAGTCCAGTCCAGCCGAGCCCAGTCCACACCAGCCCACTCCAGTCCAGCCCACCCAAGTCCAGTCCAGTCCAGTCCAACCCAGCCCAACCCAGTCCAGTCCAGTCCAGTCCAACCCACCCCACCCCACCCCAGCCCAGTCCAGTCCACCCCAGCCCAGTCCAGTCCAGCCCACCCCAGTCCAGTCCAGTCCAGTCCAACCCAGCCCACCCCAGTCCAGTCCAGTCCAGTCCAGCCAAGCCCAGTCCACACCAGCCCACTCCAGTCCAGCCCACCCAAGTCCAGTCCAGTCCAGTCCAACCCAGCCCAACCCAGTCCAGTCCAGTCCAGTCCAACCCACCCCAGCCCACTCCAGTCCAACCCACCCCAGCCCAGTCCAGTCCAGTCCAGTCCAGTCCAGTCCAGCCCACTCCAGTCCAACCCACCCCAGCCCAGTCCATTCCAGTCCAGTCCAGCCGAGCCCAGTCCACACCAGCCCACTCCAGTCCAGCCCACCCAAGTCCAGTCCAGTCCAGTCCAACCCAGTCCAGTCCAGTCCAGTCCACTCCAGTCCAACCCACCCCAGCCCACTCCAGTCCAACCCACCCCAGCCCAGTCCAGTCCAGTCCAGTCCAGCCGAGCCCAGTCCACACCAGCCCACTCCAGTCCAGCCCAGCACAGTCCAGTCCAGCCTGGCCCAGTCCAGTCCAGTCCAGTCCAGCCCAGCCCGGTCCAGTCCAGCCTGGCCCAGTCCAGCCGAGTCCAGTCCACTCCAGCCCACTCCAGTCCAGCCCAGCCCAGTCCAGTCCAGCCTGGCCCAGTCCAGTCCAGTCCAGTCCAGTCCATCACAGCTCAGCCCATCCCAGCCCACACCTCTGAATGCTTGGGAGAGGGAATGGGGTTCCCTGGAACGTGGCCTGGACTGCCAGCAGAGGGAGGTTAAACATGGATTGTCTTTAACCTGACAGCAGAATGTTCTGGAAGGATATTATTAAACAGGACTGCATTCCGGAGAGATTTCCCGGGATGTTGCCGGGAATGGGAGGGTGGGAGTTATAACGAAAGGCTGGATAGGCCGGGAGTCTGTTCCCCGGAGCGTCGGAGGCTGAGGGGTGACCTTATAGAGGTTTATAAAACCATGAGGGGGACAGAGAGGGTGAATGGGGGGTGTCCATTCCCCCAGGGTGGGGGGGATTTGAAGACCAGGGGGGCACAGGTTTAAGGGGAGAGGGGAGGGATTTAAAACAGACACAAGGGACAACAGTTTTCCCCAGAGGGTGGTCCGTGTGTGGGATGACCTTCCTGAGGAAGTGGGAGGGAGGGGGACAGTTACAACGTTTAAAAGGGATTTGGATAAGGACATGGACAGGGAAGGGTTGGAGGGAGATGGGCCCGGAGCAGGCGGGGGAGGGGGGACTGGGTTAGTTTGGGGATGAGGGTCAGCACGGGCTGGATGGGCCGAAGGGTCTGTTTCCATGCTGTGGGACTCTATGAGGGCTGTGGACAGGGGGGTTAGTCAGAGACATTTCCCTAGATTGGAAATGTCAAATACGAGGGGGTGTGGGTTTACAGTGAGGGGGGGGGGGGAGGGAGGGGATGGTACACACTGCTGTTACTGAGGGGGTTGGGGGGGAGGGAGGGGATGGTACACACTGCTGTTACTGAGGGGGGTGGGGGGGAGGGAGGGGATGGTACACACTGCTGTTACTGAGGGGGGGTGGTGGGAGGAGGGGATGGTACACACTGCTGTTACTGAGGGGGGTGGGGGAGGGGATGGTACACACTGCTGTTACTGAGGGGGGGTGTGGGGGGAGGGAGGGGATGGTACACACTGCTGTTACTGAGGGGGGGGGTGGGGGGGAGAGAGGGGATGGCACACACTGCTGTTACTGAGGGGGGGTGGGGGGAGGGGAGGTAGGGGATGGTACACACGGCTATTACTGAGGGGGTTGGGGGGAGGGAGGGGATGGTACACACTGCTGTTCCTGAGGGGGGGTGGGGGGAGGGAGGGGATGGTACACACTGCTGTTACTGAGGGGGAGTGTGGGGGGGGGAGGGGATGGTACACACTGCTGTTACTGAGGGGGGTGGGGGGAGGGAGGGGAGGGTACACACTGCTGTTACTGAGGGGGGGTGGGGGGAGGGAGGGGAGGGTACACACTGCTGTTACTGAGGGGGGGTGGGGGATAGGGAGGGGAGGGTACACACTGCTGTTACTGAGGGGGGGTGGGGGGAGTGAGGGGATTTTTGTGGGTGTGGGGCCGGGGGCTGCTTTGTCCCTGGATGGTGTCGAGCTTCTCGAGTGTTGTTGGAGCTGCCCCCACCCAGGGGCAAGTGGGGAGTATTCCCTCCCCCCTCCTGCCTTGGGCCTTGTCGATGGGGGGGACAGGCTTTGGGGGGAGTCAGGAGGGGAGTCACTCGCTGCAGGATTCCCAGCCTCTGACCTGCTCTTGGAGCCGCTGGGTTGAGGTGGTGGGTCCTGGTGGGTTTCTGGTCAGTGGTAACCCCCAGGATGTTGGGGGGTGGGGGGGGGAGGGGGGAGACAGGGTTATGGGAAGGTGGTTCGAGTGTCTCTTGTTGGTGATGGTCACACCCTGACCCTGGTGGAACCCTCTGTCCTCTCAATGGTGTTGGGTTCCTGAACAGCCGTCCCTCCCTTCCCCACCTCCCATTGCGTTCGGAAGCTGGGCTGAGCAATATAATGTCCCCCAAATGCCTTCCAGAGGTACCATCACATCTCCATTGGAGGAGAAGACCTAGGAGTAGCAGTAGACCATTCAGCCCATCGAGTCTGCTACGCTATTCAATGAGATTATGGCTGGTCTGATCACCCTGCCCATTCCCACCCCCTGGATTCCACCCCTTTCTGTCTCCCCTCTGCTCTGAACACCCTCGGTGCCCCACCCTTGAGAGAGGTCTGTGGTAAAGAACATGGAACAGTCCAGCACAGTGTGGGCCATTCGGCCCTCGATATTGTGCCAGCCTTCTATCCTCCTCTAAGATCAGACTAGCCCCCATCCCCTTCACTGTAACGTCACCCATGGGCCTATCCAAGAGTCGCTTCAATGTCCCTAATGTCTCTGACTCTGCTCCTACCACTGGCAGTGTATCCCCCCCCACCCCCCACTCTCTGTGTGAAGACCCTCCCTCTGACATCACCCCGAAACCTTCCTCCAATCACCTGAACATCCTGCCCCCCCCTCGGTGATAGACATCCCCACCCTGGGGAAAGGTTATCCGCTCTGTCTCTGTCTCCCATCGTCTTGTCACCCTCTGTCATGTCCCCTCTCATCCTTCTACACCCCAATGGGAAAAGTCCTCGCTCCCTCCACCTTTCCCCATCAGACACACCCTCCAATCCAGGCAGCATCCTGGGAAATCCCCTCTGCACCCTCTCTACACCTTCCACATCCTTCCTATAATGAGGTGACCAGAACTGGACACAATATTCTCAGTGTGGTCTAACCAGGGCTGTGTAGAGCTGCAGCAGGACCTCGCCGCTCTTAAACTCAATCCCCCGCGAATGAAAGCCATCACACAGTCCGCCTTCTGAATAACCACTTGGGGGGCAGCTCGGAGGGATGTATGGACATGGACCCCCAGGTCCCTCTGATCCTCCACACTGCCATGAATCCCCTGCCTTTATCCCTGTATTCTGTAATCTCCCCCTCGGAGAGGGAATAAGTCCTCTGTCTCTGTCTTCAGTGGGCTGGCCCCTTACTCTGAGAAGGTGCCTCTCTGGGTCCCAGACTCTCCCTCAGAAAGGGGAGAGCGCCGTCTCCACATCTCTCCCCATCCCCTGACCCTACCCTGAGGACCTGGAACATTCCAGTAAAGTCACCTTTCATTCTGCTGAACTCCGAGTTCAGGGGCAGGACATCAACCTGTCAATGCTGGCCGGGCGCCAATCCCTGGGCGTGACCTCTCTCTCGGGCAGGCTGAGGAAGCTGGGTGAACAACGGGAGAGGGTCAGGAGGGTGGTACAGGGTCCTCATGGATATCCCTGGTCCAGTGCCCAAACCATTTGGGCCGGAACACTGGGAGAGCCGGCCCTCACAACTCCCCGAGATGGAGAAAGGTTGGTTCTGGAGGAAAGTGATGGAGGGGAGACATGGGCAGGTTCTTGATTGTCAAAGGGGTCAGGGGTTACGGGGAGATAGCGGGAGAATGGGGTTGAGAACCCTGTTGGGTAGGAGACAGTGAGGACTGCAGATCTGAGCTTAAAAATGTGTTGCTGGAAAAGCGCAGCAGGTCAGGCACTTTACTAACACCTTCCATCCCGACCTGAAATTCACCTGGACTGTCTCAGACTCCTCCCTCCCCTTCCTAGACCTTTCCATCTCTATCTCGGGCGACCGACTCAACACAGACATCTACTATAAACCGACTGACTCCCACAGCTACCTGGACTACACCTCCTCCCACCCTGCCCCCTGCAAAAACTCCATCCCATATTCCCAATTCCTTCGTCTCCGCCGCATCTACTCCCAGGAGGACCAGTTCCAATACCATACAGCCCAGATGGCCTCCTTCTTCAAGGACCGCAGATTCCCCCCAGACGTGATCGACGATGCCCTCCACCGCATCTCCTCCACTTCCCGCTCCTCCGCCCTTGAGCCCCGCTCCTCCAACCGCCACCAAGACAGAACCCCACTGGTTCTCACCTACCACCCCACCAACCTCCGTATACAGCGTATCATCCGCCATCATTTCTGCCACCTCCAAACGGACCCCACCACCAGGGATATATTTCCCTCCCCTCCCCTATCAGCGTTCCACAAAGACCACTCCCTTCGTGACTCCCTCGTCAGATCCACACACCCCACCAACCCAACCTCCACCCCCGGCACCTTCCCCTGCAACCGCAGGAAATGTAAAACTTGCGCCCACACCTCCACACTCACTTCCCTCCAAGGCCCCAAGGGATCCTTCCATATCCGCCACAAGTTCACCTGTACCTCCACACACATCATCTATTGCATCCGCTGCACCCGATGTGGCCTCCTCTATATTGGGGAGACAGGCCGCTTACTTGCGGAACGCTTCAGAGAACACCTCTGGGCCGCCCGAACCAACCAACCCAATCACCCCGTGGCTCAACACTTTAACTCCCCCTCCCACTCCACCGAGGACATGCAGGTCCTTGGACTCCTCCACCGGCAGAACATAACAACACGACGGCTGGAGGAGGAGCGCCTCATCTTCCGCCTGGGAACCCTCCAACCACAAGGTATGAACTCAGATTTCTCCAGCTTCCTCATTTCCCCTCCCCCCACCTTGTCTCAGTCGGTTCCCTCAACTCAGCACCGCCCTCCTAACCTGCAATCCTCTTCCTGACCTCTCCGCCCCCACCCCACTCCGGCCTATCACCCTCACCTTGACCTCCTTCCACCTATCCCACCTCCATCGCCCCTCCCCCTAGTCCCTCCTCCCTACCTTTTATCTTAGCCTGCCTGGCACACTCTCCTCATTCCTGAAGAAGGGCTCATGCCCGAAACGTCGATTCTCCTGCTCCTTGGATGCTGCCTGACCTGCTGCGCTTTTCCAGCAACACATTGTTAAGTTGAGAAACCTGTCAGCCATGATTGAATGGTGCAGCAGACCGGATGGGATGAATGGCCTAATTTCTGCCCCTGTGTTATCAGAGTGTTATAGAACAGAGGGCTGGGAGACCACACTTACATTTCTGGAGATCGCCCAGCTTTTTTTCCAAATCCGCGATCCTCATGCTCAGAGCACTGACCTGCTTGGATTGACTCACAGCCAGGAGTAACTCCTCGAACGTTATCTAAGACAGGGATAAAACCAAAACTGGTTTCAGGCCACTTCAGAAAGAGATGTGTACACTCACCCACCGACAGTGCCCACTCCCTCAGCACTGACCCTCCGACAGTGCCCACTCCCTCAGCACTGACCCTCCGACAGTGCCCACTCCCTCAGCACTGACCCTCCGACAGTGCCCACTCCTTCAGCACTGACCCTCCGACCGTGCCCACTCCCTCAGCACTGACCCTCCGACAGTGCCCACTCCCTCAGCACTGACCCTCCGACAGTGCCCACTCCTTCAGCACTGACCCTCCGACCGTGCCCACTCCCTCAGCACTGACCCTCCGACAGTGCCCACTCCCTCAGCACTGACCCTCCGACAGTGCTCACTCCCTCAGCACTGACCCTCCGACAGTGCCCACTCCCTCAGCACTGATCCTCCCACAGTGCCCACTCCCTCAGCACTGACCCTCCGACAGTGCCCACTCCATCAGCACTGACCCTCCGACAGTGCCCACTCCCTCAGCACTGACCCTCCGACAGTGCCCACTCCCCTCACGATCCCTCACAGTTGCCGTGTGCTGACAGTTTGTGGTCGATGGGCCTGGTCACCCAGATCCCTCTTCACTGCAGCATACACTCTCTCTCTCTCTCTCTGTTTTTCTCTCTCTCTCTCTGTCTCTCTCTCACCATTTCTCTCCGTCACTCTCTCTCTCTCTGTCTCTCTCTCTCTCTCTCCCTGTCTCTCTCTCTCTCTCTCTCTCTCTGTTTCTGTCTCTCTCTCTCTGCCTCTCTCTGTCTCTCTCTGTCTCTCTCTCTCTCTGTCTCTCTCTGTCTCTGTCTCTCTCTCTCTCTCTGTCTCTCTCTCTCTCTCTGCCTCTCTCGCTCTCTGTCTCTCTCTGTCTCTGTCTCTCTCCCTCCCTCTCTCTCTGTCTCTGTCTCTCTCCCTCCCTCTCTCTCTGTCTCTCTCTGTCTCTGTCTCTCTCCCTCCCTCTCTCTCTGTCTCTCTCTCTCTCTCTCTGTCTCTCTCTGTCTCTCTCTGTCTCTCTCTCTCTGTGTCTCTCTCTGTCTCTGTCTCTCTCTCTCTCTGTCTCTCTCTCCCTCCCTCTCTCTCTGTCTCTGTCTCTCTCCCTCCCTCTCTCTCTGTCTCTCTCTCTCTCTCTCTCTGTCTCTCTCTGTCTCTGTCTCTCTCCCTCCCTCTCTCTCTGTCTCTCTCTCTCTCTCTCTGTGTCTCTCTCTGTCTCTGTCTCTCTCCCTCCCTCTCTCTCTGTCTCTCTCTCTCTCTCTCTGTCTCTCTCTCTCTCTGTCTCTCTCTGTCTCTGTCTCTCTCTCTCTCTGTCTCTCTCTCTCTCTCTGTCTCTCTCTGTCTCTCTCTGTCTCTCTCTCTCTCTGTCTCTCTCTGTCTCTGTCTCTCTCTGTCTCTCTCTCTCTGTCTCTCTCTGTCTCTGTCTCTCTCCCTCCCTCTCTCTCTGTCTCTCTCTCTCTCTCTCTGTCTCTCTCTCTCTCTGTCTCTTCCTCTACTTTTAAAACACTCCTGACCCACACAATCACTAACACTCAACACTGGAGCCCCCAGGGGTGTGTACTCAGCCCCCTACTGTACTCACTGTATACCCATGGCTGCGTCGCCAAATACCAGACTAACGCCATTTATAAGTTCGCTGATGACCCCACCATGGTCGGTCAGATCTCAGATGGTGATGAAACAGATTACAGCCGGGAGAGGGAAGACCTGGGAAAACGGTGCACTGAGAACAACCGAGCTCCCAATGCCGGCAAAACCAAGGAACTCGTTATTGACCTTCGGCGGGATGTTACTCATGCCCCCCACACATTAACAGCACAGAGGGGGAATGTGTGGAGAGGGTCAAGCTCCTGGGAGTGGTCATCAACAACAAGCTTTCTTGGACTCTTCATGTGGACGCACTGGTTACAAAGGCCCAACAACGTCTCCTCTTCCTCAGGCAACTGAGGGAATTTGCCATGACGGTGAATACCCTTACCAACGTTTATAGGTGTCCCATCGAGAGCGTTCTGTCTGGGTGTGTCACTACCTGGTATGGCACCTGTACCGTTCAGTATCGGAGACGGTTACAGAGAGTGGGGAACTCGGCCCGGACAATCACAAAGGCCACCCTCCCGTCTATCGAATCCATCTACCAGGCCCCGCTGTCAGGGAAAGGCCCCCAGCATTCTCAAAGATCCATCCCACCCTGGCAATGCTTTTCCACAATCTCAGTGGTTAGCAACTGCTGCCTCCCAGCGCCAGGGACCCGGGTTCGATCCCACCCTCGGGCGACTGTCTGGGTGGAGCTTGCACGTTCTCCCCGTGTCTGTGTGGGTTTCCTCCGGGTGCTCCGGTTTCTTCCCACAGTCCAAAGATGTGCAGGTTCGGGGGAGTTGGTCATGCTAAATTGCCCTTAGTGTTAGGTACATTAGTCAGAGGGGAATGGGACTGGGTGGGTTACTCTTCGGCGGGTCGGTGTGGACTGGTTGGGCCGAAAGGCCTGTTTCCACACTGTAGGGAATGTAATCTACCATCGGGGGGGAAGGTACAGAAACCTGAACACACACACACACACACACTCTCACACACACACACACACACACACACACACACACACACACACTCTCATACACACACACAGACACAGACACAAACACACACACACTCACACACACAGACACACGCACTCACACACACAGACACAAACACACACACACACTCACACACACACACACACACCCACACACACACACACATACACGCCAGTTTTGAAACAGTTTCTATCCCACTGTAGTTAGAATACCGAATGGACTCACAAACTCCGAGCATTTGCCTGGACCTGTGTGTTTGTTTTAGCTGCTGTTTACCCTGTTATTTACGTACCTATGCGACTTAACTCTGGGATCTGTCTGTATTGCTCACAAGACAAAACTTTTCACTGTGTCTCGGTACACGGGACAATCCATTCAATTTAACTCAAGACACTGCCTCGTTTCTCTCTCTCTCCTTCATACTCAACTGGGACAAGCTCCTGGTCTCTGTGAGTCTCCCAGTCCGACAGATCACTCACAATCACTCCCCAAACAGCATCAGCTCCCG
This sequence comes from Hemiscyllium ocellatum, assembly GCF_020745735.1. Lineage (NCBI taxonomy): Eukaryota > Metazoa > Chordata > Chondrichthyes > Orectolobiformes > Hemiscylliidae > Hemiscyllium > Hemiscyllium ocellatum. The sequence goes on from NW_026867525.1 coordinate 26,998, forward strand.
AGAAACAGGCGGATTCCACTAGATCCCTCTGATCTCATGGGAGTGGGGTGGGGACACAGGAAGCAGTTCCTGGGATCTCCCCTTCTGTCCTGGTCTGGATCAGATGGATCCGCTGCTCGGATATCCAGGGGGACAGTGTGTGCAGCCACAGACCCTGGACACAGCAATGCCAAGAGCACAGCCAGCGAGGGGGGGTCCGGGAGGGGGGAAGGGAGGGGTTACACCATGATCTGGTTTGCAGCAGCCACTTACCTCCGAGAGACCGGTACAATTCCCAGAGGGTGAGGACGTCCGGCTGAAGACGTGACAAGGAATCACCAACAGCCACATCACCTGATTCAGAACAGAGGGACACAACACAGTGTCACAGTAACTCACCAAACCAGACAATGTCCCCATCACAGCCCCCCCCCTCAGCACTGACCCTCCGACAGGGCCACCCCCCTCAGCACTGACCCTCCCACAGTGCGGCACTCCCTCAGCACTGACCCTCCGACAGTGCCCACTCCCTCAGCACTGACCCTCCGGCAGTGCCCACTCCCTCAGCACTGACCCTCCGACAGTGCCCACTCCCTCAGCACTGACCCTCCCACAGTGCCCACGCCCTCAGCACTGACCCCCCGACAGTGCCCACCCTCTCAGCACTGACCCTCCCACAGTGCCCACTCCCTCAGCACTGACCCTCCCACAGTGCCCACCCTCAGCACTGACTCTCCGACAGTGCCCACTCCCCCAGCCCTGACCCTCCAACAGTGCGGCTCTCCCTCAGCACTGACCCTCCGACAGTGCCCACTCCCTCAGCACTGACCCTCCGACAGTGCCCACTCCCCCAGCCCTGACCCTCCGACAGTGCGGCTCTCCCTCAGCACTGACCCTCCGACAGTGCCCACTCCCTCAGGAGTCAGAATCACTGGTTCCCATTTGGAGCCGTTACCTTCCTGATCCCTGCCATTGTTTCAGTGAGAAGCTGAGATCTGTTTGTGACAGAGAGTCCCTCTCCGTGTGCCCGTCTGTCTCGTTCTGTCTCTCTGGGTGTTGTCTTGTGAGTGTTTCATCAGACTCAGGAAATGGGATCCCGCGGCAGAACCGAAACCAGGAACGAACCACAGCTCAGAGAGCAATGGGAGATTAGATTAGATTACTTACAGTGTGGAAACAGGCCCTTCAGCCCAACAAGTCCACACTGACCTGCCGAAGCGCAACCCACCCATACCCCTACATTTACCCCTTACCTAACACTGTGGGTAATTTCTCATGGCCGACCCACCCTAACCTGCACATCCCGGGACACTATGGGACAATTTCCCACGGCCAATCCACCCTAACCTGCACATCCCTGGACACTATGGGACAATTTCCCATGGCCAATCCACCCTGACCTGTACATCCCTGGACACTATGGGACAATATCCCATGGCCAATCCACCCTAACCTGCACATCCCTGGGCACTATGGGACAATTTCCCATGGCCAACCCACCCTAACCTGCCCATCCCTGGGCACTATGGGACAATTTCCCATGGCCAACCCACCCTAACCTGCCCATCCCTGGGCACTATGGGACAATTTCCCATGGCCAACCCACCCTAACCTACACACCTTTGGACTGTGGGAGGAAACCAGAGCACCTGGAGGAATCCCACACAGACACGGGGAGAATGTACAAACTCTACACAGTCAGTCGCCCGAGGGTGGGATCGAACCGGGGTCCCTGGTGAGCCCAGAGTGAGATGCCCTGGGCAGGTGGTCAGGGTGCCATGCCAGTGCTGGAGAAACGCAGAGACCCTCGACCCGAGCCCAGTTTTAATGGAACTCTGAAACACTCCCTTCCATAAAGTCTCCATCTTCAGAGCTTCGAGGGACCCTCCCCCTCCCCCCACACCCTCAGACAGTACACCCCAGACCCTAACCCCCTCGAGGGACCCTCCCCCTCCCCCCCACACCCTCAGACAGTACGCCCCAGACCCTAACCCCCTCGAGGGACCCTCCCCCTCCCCCCACACCCTCAGACAGTACGCCCCAGACCCTAACCCCCTCAAGGGACCCTCCCCCTCCCCCCACACCCTCAGACAGTACGCCCCAGACCCTAACCCCCTCAAGGGACCCTCCCCCTCCCCCCACACCCTCAGACAGTACACCCCAGACCCTAACCCCCTCGAGGGACCCTCCCCCTCCCCCCCACACCCTCAGACAGTACGCCCCAGACCCTAACCCCCTCGAGGGACCCTCCCCCTCCCCCCACACCCTCAGACAGTACGCCCCAGACCCTAACCCCCTCAAGGGACCCTCCCCCTCCCCCCACACCCTCAGACAGTACACCCCAGACCCTAACCCCCTCGAGGGACCCTCCCCCTCCCCCTCCCCCTCCCCCTCCCCCCCCACACCCTCAGACAGTACACCCCAGACCCTAACCCCCTCGAGGGACCCTCCCCCTCCCCCCCACACCCTCAGACAGTACACCCCAGACCCTAACCCCCTCGAGGGACCCTCCCCCTCCCCCCCACACCCTCAGACAGTACGCCCCAGACCCTAACCCCCTCGAGGGACCCTCCCCCTCCCCCCCACACCCTCAGACAGTACACCTCAGACCCTAACCCCCTCGAGGGACCCTCCCCCTCCCCCCACACCCTCAGACAGTACGCCCCAGACCCTAACCCCCTCGAGGGACCCTCCCCCTCCCCCCCACACCCTCAGACAGTACACCCCAGACCCTAACCCCCTCGAGGGACCTCAGACAGTGGTGGTGAAGTTCCTCCTCCTGCCCTGTGGGTGGCGCTGTGAGTGTGGTTGCAGTGCCTCCTCCTGTCCTGTGGGTGGCGGTGTGAGTGATGGAGGAGTTCCTCCTCCTGTCCTGTGGGTGGCGGTGTGAGTGATGGAGGAGTTCCTCCTCCTGTCCTGTGGGTGGCGGTGTGAGTGATGGAGGAGTTCCTCCTCCTGTCCTGTGGGTGGCGGTGTGAGTGATGGAGGAGTTCCTCCTCCTGTCCTGTGGGTGGCGGTGTGAGTGAGGTTGCAGTGCCTCCTCCTGTCCTGTGGGTGGCGGTGTGAGTGTGGTTGCAGTTCCTCCTCCTGTCCTGTGGGTGGCGGTGTGAGTGTGGTTGCAGTTCCTCCTCCTGTCCTGTGGGTGGCGGTGTGAGTGTGGTTGCAGTGCCTCCTCCTGTCCTGAGGGTGGCGGTGTGAGTGAGGTTGCAGTGCCTCCTCCTATCCTGTGGGTGGCGGTGTGAGTGAGGTTGCAGTTCCTCCTCCTGTCCTGTGGGTGGCGGTGTGAGTGAGGTTGCAGTGCCTCCTCCGGTCCTGTGGGTGGCGCTGTGTGGGGAGGACCGGAAGTCCGGGGGCCCTGGATTGGAGACACGTGGTGCAGTGTGTGTCTGTGATTGAGAGTCTGCTGTGGGGACAAGGAGCGGTGCAGAATGAGGCCAGGTACAGAGGGGCACCCTGGGGTGCTGAGCACTGTGTGTGTGTGTGAGGTACAGAGGGGCACCCTGGGGTGCTGAGCACTGTGTGTGTGTGTGAGGTACAGAGGGCCACCCTGGGGTGCTGAGCACTGTGTGTGTGTGTGAGGTACAGAGGGCCACCCTGGGGTGCTGAGCACTGTGTGTGTGTGTGAGGTACAGAGGGCCACCCTGGGGTGCTGAGCACTGTGTGTGTGTGTGAGGTACAGAGGGCCACCCTGGGGTGCTGAGCACTGTGTGTGTGTGTGAGGTACAGAGGGCCACCCTGGGGTGCTGAGCACTGTGTGTGTGTGAGGTACAGAGGTAGGGAGGGACAGTCTGACACACCAGAATGTGAGCACCACAGATACATAATGTAATTACTTTACCGTGTTCCACACACTGTCCCTGTCCTGGGAGTGTTTGATGGGGGACAGTGTAGAGGGAGCTTTACTCTGTATCTAACCCCGTGCTGTCCCTGTCCCTGTCCCTGGGAGTGTTTGATGGGGGGAGAGTGTAGAGGGAGCTTTACTCTGTATCTAACCCGTGCTGTCCCTGTCCCTGGGAGTGTTTGATGGGGGGACAGTGTAGAGGGAGCTTTACTCTGTATCTAACCCCGTGCTGTCCCTGTCCCTGGGAGTGTTTGATGGGGGGACAGTGTAGAGGGAGCTTTACTCTGTATCTAACCCCGTGCTGTCCCTGTCCCTGGGAGTGTTTGATGGGGGGACAGTGTAGAGGGAGCTTTACTCTGTATCTAACCCCGTGCTGTCCCTGTCCCTGGGAGTGTTTGATGGGGGGACAGTGTAGAGGGAGCTTTACTCTGTAGCTAACCCCGTGCTGTCCCTGTCCCTGTCCCTGGGAGTGTTTGATAGGGGGAGAGTGTAGAGGGAGCTTTACTCTGTAGCTAACCCCGTGCTGGGTGGTCAAAGTTAAAATCCACCCCACAGCAGGTTATAGTCCCTCAGGTTTATGTGGAAGCGCTGGCTATCGGAGCGCTGCTCCTTGAGGTGGCCGTCGAGTGGAAGGTTGTGGGACACAGGGTTTACAGTGAGGGGTTACCGTGTAATTTTTAGATTAGATTACTTACAGTGTGGAAACAGGCCCTTCGGCCCAACAAGTCCACACCAACCCGCCGAAGAAGCGCAACCCACCCTTACCCCTACACTTACCCCTTACCTAACACTACGGGCAATTTAGCATGGTCAATTCACCTGACCCGCACATCTTTGTGACTGTGGGAGGAAACTGGAGCACCCGGAGGAAACCCACGCAGACACGGGGAGAACGTGCAAACTCCACACAGTCAGTCGCCTGAGTCGGGAATTGAACCCGGGTCCCTGGCGCTGTGAGGCAGCAGTGCTAACCACCGTGCCGCCCACAAACGGGTGGTGGAACTGAAATGCGATGTTGGTAGTGAGTGGGTGCGGGGTGTGTAACACAGGGTGACTGAGGGTGCAGCCATCAGCTGTTTCCGGTTTGGTTTGGTGTCTGTGTGGACCCGGACGTGCCTGGCGCCGAAAGACGGCAGGCTAGCCCTTAATGTCTGGGCTGGCTTAGTTGCCTGGGCTGGATGTTGACAACGGCCAGGCGCCAGTCAATGCAGAACTGTTTGTGCGTTGGGGGAGCTTGCTGTGAGCTAATTGGGTGTTTAATCACCAGGGTTAGGGCCGGCGGAGAGTGAGTGGTTATTGGGCACGGGCTGCAGGACAGAGGGCAGGGTGGTGTCTGTCCCACCACCCTCCTGCTATGGGGTGGGGGGAGGGCTGCAACAGTGCTAGCCCCCCCCCCCTCGCTCCCCGTGGGGTTAAAAACCCCCTTTACTCTCTCTCTCTCTCTCTTTGCCTCGCAGGGTTTTCTCCGCGTGGCGGTGGAAGGGGCGGTTTCGGAGGCCGAGGTGGTTTCGGGGGCCGAGGTGGGAGAGGAGGAGGAGGTGGCCGTGGCGGTTTCGGAGGCCGAGGTGGGAGAGGAGGGGGAGGAGGTGACCGAGGAGGTGGTCGAGGTACACGTCTCTCTCTCTCTGGGTCGACTTTACTCGCGCGCGGAAACGCTGTGTAAACTCTGCCAGCACTGAGGAGGCCACTCGGCTCCTCTAGGCCGTGCCAACCCCTCGTAAAGATCTCTCTGATTAGATACCTCTCCTCTGTTCACCACCCCCCCCTCCCCCCTCCCCCTCCCCCTCCCCCTCCCCCTCCCCCTCCCCCTTCCCCTCCCCCTTCCAGCATTTCCCTGGTTTAACCCCCACTTTTGGAATCTGATGCCTCTCGGGCACCATCTCCTACATTACAACAACAACTCGTGTCAACAAATGTTTCCCCCCCCCCCCCCCCAAGAATTCTCCCTGATCTGTGTCCCTGGGGTGACTGACACCCTCCTGACCCTGGAGACAGTGTCTCCCTCGTTGACTTGACTAAAATCCTCCCACTGAGTTTGAGTACTGATTTAATCTGCCCCTTAACTTTCCCTGCTCTGAGGGGAGACCGTCCCAATCCCTCCGCCTGTCCGTCTCTGTCTCTCACTCACCCTCCCTTCTGTCTGTCTGTCTGTCTCTCTCTGTTTTCCCCCCCCCCCATCTGTCTGTCTCTCTCTCTCTCCCTCTCTCTGTTCCCCCCCCATCTGTCTGTCTCTCTCTCTCTCCCTCTCTCTGTTCCCCCCCCATCTGTCTGTCTGTCTCTCTCTCTCTCTCTCTGTTTCCCCCCCCCATCTGTCTGTGTCTGTCTCTGTCGCTCTGTCTGTATCTCTCTCTCTGATTCCCCCCCACCCCGTCTCTGTCTCTCACTCACCCTCCCCTCTGTCCCTCTCTCTCTCCCCCCCTCTTTCTTCCCTCCCCCCTCCCCCATCTGTCTGTCTGTCTCTGTCGCTCTGTCTGTATCTCTCTCTCTGATCCCCCCCCACCCCGTCTCTGTCTCTCACTCACCCTCTCTTCTGTCTCTCTCTCTCTCTCTGTTTCCCCCCCCCTCTGTGTCTGTCTGTCGCTCTGTCTGTATCTCTCTCTCTAATCCCCACCCCACCCCTGTCTCTGTCTCCCTGTGAAGTCCGTCACCATAGACACTGTCCTAGTACGGGCCCTGACTGTCACCGTCCCCACAAGACCTGGTGTTGGGCGTCGGTGCTGCAGCTGAGGGGCCAGCCAGTGTTGGGAGAAAGGTCTCTGCCGTTCAATGCTGCTGCAGCCTTCTGTCCATCCTCAGGCCCCTGAGGGACCTGCCCAAGGTGTTGTGACCCCCTTAAAAAGACAGCCCCACGCCTCCCCCCACCTCCCGCTCTCTCTGGGACCCTGTTAACTGCTTCATAAACATCCCCTCCCATTCTCTCACCGTCTCGGTGTTGGAACGGACCCTGCCATGTATTTGCTCACCGTCCCAGAGCACTGGCAGATTCTCCTGACTCGACCCTTCGGCCCATCCAGCCCGTGCTGACCCTAATCCCCAAACTAACCCAGTCCCCCTGCCTGCTCCTGGCCCATCTCCCTCCAACCCTTCCCTGTCCATGTCCTTATCCAAATCCCTTTTAAACGTTGTAACTGTCCCCCTCCCTCCCACTTCCTCAGGAAGGTCATCCCACACACGGACCACCCTCTGGGGAAAACTGTTGCCCCTCGTGTCTTTTTTATAAATCTCCCTCCTCTCCTCTTAAACATGTGCCCCCCTGGTCTTCAAATCCCCCCCACCCTGGGGGAATAGACACCCCCCATTCACCCTCTCTGTGCCCCTCATGGTTTTATAAACCTCTATAAGGTCACCCCTCAGCCTCCGACGCTCCGGGGAGCAGACTCCCAGCCTATCCAGCCTTTCGTTATATAAATGTTTTTATTTTAAAAAAAGATTTTAGGTTTTTTACAAAATTACAAACCAATATAAAATAGTATGACAACTTAATAATAGCAACGATAGAAAACACATTATTAATCTAGAACATAGAACAGTACAGCACAGAACAGGCCCTTCGGCCCATGATGTTGTGCCGAACATCTATCCTAGATTAAGCACCCATCCATGTACCTATCCAATTGCCGCTTAAAGGTCGCCAATGATTCTGACTGTACCACTCCCACGGGCAGCGCATTCCATGCCCCCACCACTCTCTGGGTAAAGAACCCACCCCTGACATCTCCCCTATACCTCCCACCCTTCACCATAAATTTATGTCCCCTTGTAACGCTCTGAAATCTAATCCACAGACTACAGAAACACAAAACAAACCCCAAAATCCCTTTAAAACTAAAGTCCAATAAATAACCAACAAAAAAGAAGAAAAAAAAATAAATAAAAGATGAAATAAAATTAGACCAAGATTATAACAAGGTAACTTAAATGATATTCAATTAAATTACTGCACTCAACACAATCTCATCACACCTCCTCACCACTGGGAGCAGTAGTGAGTAGACCCATATTTGTTCGGGATTCTTCCTCCCAGGGGCCAGCGAACCGATGGGCAGAGTTCCCATGGCCAGACAAAAGGCCCTGGGTAATCCAGCCGATGTCTCTCCATCGATATAATCCAAACACCGCCTCCGTGTTGAATAAAACAATTTAATTTTCTGGTGGGCACCATAGTCCGAAGGAAACCCAAGGGGATGCGTTCCATGACGATCCCACGCCAGCCCTAGAGTCCTTGGGGGATTCTCTGACACCCAGCTCATCAGACTCTTCTTCCTCACGCAGAAAGAAAGAATATTAAACAATTTCTTCCCGCGCGCGTCCAGGGAGGGAAGATTTGGGAGACTCAAAGGGAGGGATACCGGATCCAAGCTCACCTCAGTAACTCCAACCCTCCCGTTCCCGGGAAATCTCTCCTGAACCCTCCCCAGGTTAATAATCTCCTTCCTATAACAGGGCACCCAGAACTGGACACAGTATTCCAGAAGGGACCTCCCCAATGTCCTGTACAACCCCAACATGACGTTCCCAACTCCTACACTCAAAGGGCTGAGCAGTGAAGGGGAGGGTGTGAGACCCCTTCGTTCCCCCCCCCCCCCCGTCTGTATGTGACACAGACTCCAAAGGGATTCTGTCCCTGAACCCCTGGGTCCCTCTGTTCCCCAGCACCACCCAGGAGGATAAAGCGAGGGCTGGAGATCAGAGTCGAAAGGTGTGGTGCTGGGAAAGTGCAGCAGGTCAGGCAGCATCTGAGGGGCAGGAGAATCAACATTTCGGGCAAAAGCCCTTCATCAGGAACACGACTCAAAGCCCTACCTTTAGTTGTATAAGTCCTGCCCTTGTAGTTGGCAATACCATGTGTTTATCCAAATGAACCTCCATCTATCACCCCTCAGCACATTGACCCTTCCATCCCCATCTGTCTCTCTCTCTGTGTCTCTGTCTCTCTCTCTCTCTGTGTCTCTGTCTGTGTGTCTCTCTCTCTCTCTGTGTCTCTCTCTCTCTCTGTGTCACTCCCTCTGTCTCCCTCTGTGTGTCTCTCTCTCTCCCTCTGTCTGTCTGTCTCTCTCTGTGTGTCTCTATCTCTCTGTGTCTCTCTCTCTTTCTTTCTCTCTCTGTCTGTCTCTGTCTGTGTCTCTCTCTCACACACACACACACATACTCTCTCTCTCTCTCACACACACACACACACACACACCCACCCACCCACCCCCACCCCATCTCCCTGTCCTGTCCCTGTAACCCCTCTCCGGTATATCACCTCCTTTGAGGTGCTGGGTTTCTGTTCCTGCTGGGACCTGCCCATCGATGTCGGAGCTCCCAGTTGAAGGTGAGGGCCGTGGGCGCGTTGGCGTTTTCCTGAGTGACTGACCCTCGTTCCTCACTGATGGCAGGAGGTTTCTGGTCGCCTGGAGGCAGGGGCCGAGGTGGTGGCAGGGGGAGAGGAGGGTTCCGCGGTGGAGCCAAGGTCACGGTGGAACCACACAGGCATGAGGGTGAGTAGAACCATGGTACCGACACCCAGAGGCTGCCCTGTCAGGGGGCAGTGGGAGTGCCCTGTCAGGGGGCACTGGGGGGAGTGGGAGTGTCCTGTCGGGGGGCACTGGGGGGAGTGGGGGTGCCCTGTCGGGGGGGGGGCAGTGGGAGTGCCCTGTCAGGGGGGAGTGCCCTGTCAGGGGAGGGAGTGGGAATGCCCTGTCGGGGGGGGGGGGCAGTGGGAGGGCCCTGTCGGGGGGGGGGGGCAGTGGGAGGGCCCTGTCGGGGGGGGCAGTGGGAGGGCCCTGTCGGGGGGGAGTGCCCTGTCAGGGGGGGAGTGGGAGGGCCCTGTCAGGGGGGAGTGCCCTGTCAGGGGGGGAGTGGGAGGGCCCTGTCGGGGGGGGGGGGAGTGGGAGGGCCCTGTCGGGGGGCAGTGGGGGGGGTGGGAGTGCCCTGTCAGGGGGGAGTGGGGGAGTACCCAGGGGATGGGGGTGGGGAAAGAGGGTCAGATGAGGTAACTAGAGGTTGTGTGTGGTAGGGGTCAGGGTGGGTGGGTGGGTGTGAATGGCAATTGGGGGGGAGGGGGGGTGTGGGGGTGGGGTGTCTGTGTCAGGGTGATGAGGTGTCAGCCAACCCATTCAGATTCCCCAACTCCCCCCTCCTCCTCCAGCCTGTTACACAGGGACAGGAGGCCATTCGGCCCCTTCTTTGAGCCCTGTTACACGGTGCAGGAGGTTGAGAGTGAAGATCACACACAGTTGGTCCCTGTGTTTGAGAGGGCTGGGATTGAAGTGGGCCGAGACCCTGTGGAAGTTGGCGGTTGGTGGTGGGAGACAGGCTGGTATCTCTGACCCCTGGCTGACTTGCCCACACGGGTTCTCACTCTCTCTCTCTCTCTCTCTCACTCTCTCTCTCTCGGCTCAGGGGTATTTATCTGTCGCGGGAAAGAAGATGCTCTGGTGACGAAGAACATGGTTCCAGGGGAGTCTGTGTACGGGGAGAAGAGAATTGGGGTTGAGGTAAGGTTCCCCCTCTCCCCCCACGCACACGCAGAACGTCCAGACTGGGGCTGGTCTGCAGAATAAAACCCTGCTCCCCCCACACTCGGACAGTACACTCCAGACCCTAACCCTCTCGAGGGAAACATCTACTCCCCTCACACCCTCACACAGTACACCCCAGACCCTAACCCCCTCGAGGGAAACCTCTACTCCCCCCACACCCTCAGACAGTACACCCCAGACCCTAACCCCCTCGAGGGAAACCTCTACTCCCCTCACACCCTCAGACAGTACACCCCAGACCCTAACTCCCTCGGGTGATCCTGTCTCCTTCACACTCTACATCCCAGTCTCTTTGATGTCTCCAGGTCACTGAAGCCTCTCATCCCTGGAACCTTTCTCCAGGATCTGTTCCGTGTCCTCTCTGGAGGTGTCCCGTCCTTCCTAAGGACTGGGGCCCAGGACTGGACACATTCCCTCCAGCTGGGCCTGAACCCAGGGTCCTGTCCAAGGCCCAGCCCCAGCCTCCTTCCTCCTGTACCCTGTGTTCCTGTTAATAAACGCCGGGATACTGTCTGCTCCCTGAACTGTGCTCTTGCCTTGCCCTGCTACCTTTAATGACTAACGCACCTCTATCCCCAAAGGCTCACTGATGGAGCAGCTCCTGGAGAATTGTGTCTTCTGGGTGTCAGAATGCTCACTGAGCTGGAAGGTTCATTTTCAGACGTTTCGTCACCATACCGGGTAACATCATCATTGAGCCTGTGGTGAATGCTGGTATTATGTCCCGCTTTCTATTCATGCGTTTAGGTTTCTTCGGGTCGATGATGTCACTTCCACCTATATCCTCTGAGAAATAGAACTGGAAGTGACATCACTGACCTGAGGAAACATAAATGCACAAATAGAAAGCGGGACATAACACCAGCGCTTCACCACAGGCTCAGTGATGATGTTACCCGGTATGGTGATGAAACGTCTGAAAATGAACCTTCCAGCTCAGTGAGCATTCCGACATCCAGAACCTCAACCTGAGCTACAAATCTTCTCAAAACTCTCTAGTTGTCTCTCCTTGTGTCCTTCCCCCATCACTTCACTACAGTAAATTTCACCTGCTGCTTGTTAGCCCACTCTGCCCACCACCCCCCCCCCCCCCACCACCCCCCGGTCCCGGTGGATGTGCTGTGCTGTCCTCCACGGTGTACATTCAGTAGCGCCTGCAGGTTTGCTGTCTGTACTGTACTGCCCTGTACAGCGGGGACACGCTCACGGGTGTGGAGGAGGGAAGGTAGGAGTCCCCACACTGACCTCCTCCTGGGCTGTTTCCACCATGAACCTCCCTCCTGGGTCCCAGCATCAGCCTCTGCTCTAGTGGCATGGACGACTGAAGCCGTTGTTTGTGCCAGCGGATTTTTACCCCCCACGTGGAATTGGGGCGCTGTGTTCATGCTGGCCCCAGCGCTGAGAGAATCTGGGGATGAAGAGTTGTTGTGGCAGGGTCCAGGAGATGGGCCTGGACTCGCGGCTGCCGCTTGCGGCACTGACCCTGGGCGGTGTTGTGTTTTGCAGGAAGCAGACACCAAAATCGAGTACAGAGCCTGGAACCCCTTCCGATCGAAACTCGCAGCCGCCATTCTCGGGGGCATTGACCAGATCCACATCAAGCCTGGAGTGAAAGTCCTGTACCTGGGAGCGGCGTCTGGCACCACGGTCTCCCACGTCTCCGACATTGTGGGACCTGTGAGTCACTGGCAATCGAACGCGTGCTGCGCGGGTCGGGCAGAAGTCCGGGAGGCGCTCCGGCACCCGGACGTCCGCCGGGTGTGGCGAGGGTGGTCTTCGAGGAGGGTCCAGGTGAAGGGAAGGCAGGGGAACTGATTTCTCTCTTCCCTCTTCGACAGGAGGGCTTGGTCTACGCCGTTGAGTTCTCCCACCGGTCTGGCCGTGACCTCATCAACGTGGCCAAGAAGCGCACCAACATCATCCCCATTATTGAGGACGCCAGGCACCCGCACAAGTACCGCATGCTCCTCGGTGAGTTAGGCCGACAGACCCTCCCCACCCCCCCTCAGGAGCTGTCCCTGCTCCCCCGGGTCAGTTGCCATTGGGAAAGTCTGGCTGACTTGGGAGGGGTGGGGGGTGGAATTGGAGTTGGACTAGAACAGTCGAAATGAGTCGCTGGTGGGCTATCGGGGGCGGGGGGGGGGGGGGGGAAGTGTGCGGGAAAGGGGGTGGGCCATGTGGGATTCATTCCCACAGGAAGTGGGGTGTGGGAATGTGGGGCTCGCTCCCACGGGGTTGGGGGGGAAAGCAGGGCTCGCTCCCGGTTGGGGGGGAGGGGAGGGAGATGTGTGGGGTTCAGTCCCACACGGAGTCGAGGGTGGGAGTGTGGGGCTCGCTCCCACAGGGGAGTGTTGGGGTGGAGGGGAGCTGGTGTGTGACTACCTGCCTCGGTGTAGAGTTGGGTCCTTGATGATGATGATGATGATGGGTATGGGCAGGGACCAATGGCAAACCCTCACAATCACTGCATTAGGGCCAAGAGGAAACCACTCAGCCCTTCAGATTGTGTTTGTCTGTTCAGTAGTACGGCCATTCGGCCCATCGAGTCCAGTCCGCCATTCAATCATGGCTGATGGGCATTTCAACTCCACTTACCCGCATTCTCCCCGTAGCCCTTAATTCCTCGAGACGACAAGAATCTATCCATCTCTGATAGATTCTTGTTGTCTGGAGGAATCATGGCTGACCTGTGTGCTATCTCCACCCTGTCTGGGTGACAGGGATACACCAACCTCCGAGTTAAAATGATAAGGTATCGAGCTCCAACCTTGTGCCTCCTGAACGCACTTCTGAAAGTCCTGGCTCGTGCTTTGAGACTGTCTCCCTTTGTCCGACATTCGCTGTAGGTCTCCCCATCGCTGCCTGTTGGTGTCTGAGCTCCCCGGGACCGCACGGTGACTCTTCCTCTCCTGTTCATGTCTCTCTCTGCTCTCTCCTCAGGAATGGTGGATGTCATCTTCGCTGATGTGGCGCAGCCTGACCAGTGCAGGATTGTGGCTCTCAACGCCCACCACTTTCTCAAAGTGGGCGGTCACTTTGTCATCTCTATTAAGGTGAGCACGGGGTGCCCCTGCCTCCCCTCTGGTCTGCAGGGCTGTCTGGGTGAAAGCACTCCTTGTTGAGTACAGGGGGTTCGTGTGTGTGTGTGTGTTGCGGGGTGGTGGGGGGTGGGTTCCTTCCTACCTGAATCCGTCTGGTGGTTTTGCACAGGACCTTCTGTCTGCAAGGTCTCTCAATTCATTTCACAGCAGGTGTGTTCCTCGTCAATATTTGGAAAGTCCCCCCATAACAACAACCCTGTTCCTCTCGCTCCTGTCCAGAATTATCTTTGCTATCTTTTCCTCTACATTAAGGGCTACGGGGAGAATGCTGGTAAGTGGAGTTGAAATACCCATCAGCCATGATTGAATGGCGGAGTGGACTCGATGGGCCGAATGGCCTTACTTCCACTCCTCTGTCTTATGGTGTGTCTCTCAGTCCAGGACTAGAGGGCGTAGGTTTAGGGCGAGAGGAGAAAGATTTAAAAGGGACCTAAGGGGCAACGTTTTCACACCGAGGTGGGGGTGGGTGTATGGAACGAGCTGCCAGAGGAAGTGGTGGGGGCTGGTACAGTGACAACATTTAAAAGGCATCTGGATGGGGACATGGATAGGGGGATATGGGCCAAATGCTGGTAAATAGGACTAGCTTAATTTAGGATATCTGGTCGGCATGGACGAGTTGCGCCGAAGGGTCTGTTTCCATGCTGTTCATCTCTGACTCTGTGGAACTTGCAGGTCACCGTTTTGAGTCCCTCATGGTTTTGGACGATACCACGATAGGTCAGAGTCAGTGATGGGTGGCTGTCTCCCAGGACGCTGAGGATGGCAAGGGAAGAGATTGCTGGGGCCTTGACAGAGATCTTGGTCATAGAAGGCAGAGGGGAGTTGTGATGGAGTGATTTCTCCAGCTGCAGGTCTGGGACCAGTGGGTGTTCCGTAAGGATCAGTGCTGGGACCTCTGGCGTCTGGAATATATAGAAATGATTTTGCTGAAAATATAAGGGGGTCTGATTAGAAAGTTTGCAGATGGCATGAAAATGTTCCGGATAGTGAGGATGGTTGTGAAAGGATACAGCAGGATGTAGGTCAGTTGGAAAGTTGGGCAGAGGTGTAGCAGGTGGAGATTCATCTGGATGAGTGTGTGGTGCTGTGTTTTGGGAGGTCATAGCAAGTGGAAAGTATCCTGTAAATGATTCCCAAAGGGATCTTGGGATGCAAGGCCATAACTCCCTGAACGTGGCAACACCGTGGATCAGGTGGGAGGGAAGGCAGGGAATTGAATAAAAATGTTGTTCAGTCATGTTGCAACTGTATAAAACTTTAATTCGGCCACATTTGGAATATTGTGTGCAGTTCTGGTCGCCACGTTGTAGGAGGGATGTAGAGGCTTTGGAGAGGGTATGAAAAAGACTATTGCCTGGATTGGAGGGTATTATCTCGAAGGAGAGGCTGGATAAACTTGGATTGTTTTCACTAGAGCGACACAGGCTGAGGGGCAGCCTGATAAAGCCGATAAAATTGAGAAGTTTGGATAGGGTGGATAGTCCTAGAATGGAAATATCAAATACTCGGGGGCGTAGGGTTAAGGTGAGAGGGGGAAAGTTTAAAGGAGATGTACAGGTGAAGGTTTCTTTATACAGCGAGTGAGAGGTGACTGCAGTGACCTGTCAGGAGAGGTGTTAGAAGCAGATACATTAACAACACTTCAGAGGTATGCAGACAAATACAGGATTAGGCAGGGACTAGAGTGATACAGATCATGTACAGGCAGATAGGATTAGTTTAGAATGGCATCATGGTTGGCTCAGGCATGGTGGGTCGACGGGCCAGTTCCTGTACTGTTATATAAAAAGGAAAGTTTACGTGGGACTGAGGGCAGGGGATTAAATGGGTGGGTAGGGTCAGTGATGGAGGGACGGTGTATGCTGGGCTGTGGGAGGGGGGATTAAATGGGTGGGTAGGGTCAGTGATGGACGGAGGGTGTACACTGGGCTGTGGGAGGGGGATTAAATGGGTGGGTAGGGTCAGTGATGGACGGAGGGTGTACACTGGGCTGTGGGCAGGGGATTAAATGGGTGGGTAGGGTCAGTGATGGACGGAGGGTGTATACTGGGCTGTGGGAGGGGGATTAAATGGGTGGGTAGGGTCAGTGATGGGGGGAGGGTGTACACTGGGCTGTGGGAGGGGGGATTAAATGGGTGGGTAGGGTCAGTGATGGAGGGAGGGTGTACACTGGGCTGTGGGAGGGGGGATTAAATGGGTGGGTAGGGTCAGTGATGGGGGGAGGGTGTACACTGGGCTGTGGGAGGGGAGATTAAATGGGTGGGTAGGGTCAGTGATGGGAGGAGGGTGTACACTGGGCTGTGGGAGGGGGATTAAATGGGTGGGTAGGGTCAGTGATGGGGGGAGGGTGTACACTGGGCTGTGGGAGGGGGATTAAATGGGTGGGTAGGGTCAGTGATGGAGGGAGGGTGTACACTGGGCTGTGGGAGGGGGATTAAATGGGTGGGTAGGGTCAGTGATGGAAGGAGGGTGTACACTGGGCTGTGGGAGGGGGATTAAATGGGTGGGTAGGGTCAGTGATGGAAGGAGGGTGTACACTGGGCTGTGGGAGGGGGGATTAAATGGGTGGGTAGGGTCAGTGATGGGGGGAGGGTGTACACTGGGCTGTGGTAGGGGGATTAAATGGGTGGGTAGGGTCAGTGATGGGGGGAGGGTGTACACTGGGCTGTGGGAGGGCAGTGAATTGGAGTTGTATCCTGGTAGACTATTGGATTGTTAACACATCAGTTCAGCATGTCTGCTTCCCTTTTCATCTCAGGTCCTTGCTTGCTGAAAGATTATGGACTGGAGTTGAGTTTTTGAGTGGGTTAGCCCAGCCTGGGATGAGGCAGAGCTGGGTGCCTCTGCGAGGCCTGGGATAGAGGGCAGGCCTGTCACATGCCCTAACATACGTGTGTTTGACTCCACAGGCAAACTGCATTGACTCCACAGCTACCCCCGAGGCTGTGTTTGCATCAGAGGTGAAGAAGATGCAGCAGGAGAATATGAAACCCCAGGAACAGTTAACGTTGGAGCCATATGAGAGGGATCACGCCGTTGTGGTTGGGATATACAGGTGTGTGCTGTTTGAGTAACTCCTCTGGGAAAAGCAAAGTGCCCACCCAGGACATATCCTGGGGTGGCTTCCCTTCTGCTCCTTACTGTACAGGACTGTGTTTAGTCCGTCTCTGTGCAAATGTGCATCCCCTCGGCTGTCAGTGACTGAAAGGTTCGGTGGGAAAGTGAGACTCTCTTCATTTCAGATATGAAGTAGGAACTGTTTTTGAGTTGTGAGGTTGTAGCTCATAGTGCTGTGTGCCTGAGGGTATTTTCCAGCCAAGTGAGACGTAGTGAGTTTGCTCTCCCCACCTTTTTGTTGTCGTTTTAAGTTAATTTCAGCAGGAGGTTGCATCTCTCTCCAATTGAACTGTAGTTCACTTCTCTGTTTACTATAGGTAGTGAGAAGTCAGTGATGAGGTTTGATTGAGTTAAGGAAAGAGCAAATTTATTATTGTCTAACCTATTATCTTCTGACAAGTGGCCAATGGTGATGTCACTTATCACATGTTGTCAATATTTCCATATTTTGCATTCGTTAAGATCTTCCTGAGACCACCATAGATTTCAGTTGGTGTCTGGTTTGTAGAGAGCTGGAAATGTGTTGCTGGAAAAGCGCAGAAGGTCAGGCAGCATCCAAGGAGCAGGAGAATCGACGTTTCGGACATGAGTCCTTCTTCAGGAAAGGGCTGATGCCCGAAACGTCAATTCTCCTGCTCCTTGGATGCTGCCTGACCTGCTGCGCTTTTCCAGCAACACATTTTCAGCTCTGATCTCCAGTCCTCACTTTCTCCTCTGGTTTGTAGAGTGTGCAAACTTTTGCACTCTCTTCCCCAGTTCTCCTAACCTCCATCTTCAGTTTGACACAGGATGTGTGCCCAAGTCGGTGCTGATGCTTACGGTCTGTCACGATTCTTTGCCAGGTCAATAACCAATGACTATAGTGGTCTTCCCACCCTTCCTTGATGACACTTGGTGATCTCTTTTTTTTTATTCATTCTCAAGGAGCCAGCAACACTTGCTCAACCAGCATTTATTGCCTCTCCCTGATTACCCTTGAGAAGGTGGTGGTGAGCTGCCTGTTTGAGCTGTTGCCATCCATTGTAGGTAGACCATTAGGGAGGAAGTTCCAAGACTTTGACCCAGCGACACTGAAGGAATGGTGATCTCTTTCCAAGTCGGGATGGTGAGGGGCTCGGTGGGGAACTTGCAGGGGGCGGTGTTCCAGGTATCTGCTGCCCTTGTCCTTCTAGATGGAAGTGTCCGTGGGTTTGGGAAGTGCTGGTTGAGGAGCCTCGGTGAATTTCTGAGGTCTTAATGGTTTCCTCTCCATTTTCTCCTTATGCAGGGAGTTTTGATGCCCAATCCGTTAAATGAAAATCAAACCAGCACCATGCTTCTGAGGGGCTGTAATTCACAGTCAGGGGGTAAAAAATGAGGTCTGCAGATGCTGGAGATCACAGCTGAAAATGTGTTGCTGGTTAAAGCACAGCAGGTTAGGCAGCATCCAAGGAACAGGAAATTCGACGTTTCGGGCATTTCCTGATGAAGGGCTTATGCCCGAAACGTCGAATTTCCTATTCCTTGGATGCTGCCTAACCTGCTGTGCTTTAATCAGCAACACAGTCACAGTCAGGGCCCAAGCATATATCTGTTCTGAGGCTGTGTATATCAAAGACCACCTTACCACCGTAGCTGCCTCTTCGTGGTCTGAATCTGGGAACTGCTGTCTGTGATGCTGTTTTGTTTTAATACAGGCCGCCAGCCAAACAGAAGAAATTATAAGTAAAGACCAGGGCCCAGAAATCGGCGAGAGAGAGAGAGATGCTAATGGACACGCTGAGTCCGGGATTGTGTTGTACAAAACTCTTCTGACTGGATTTCTGAGGCTGGATAAAGCTCGACAGTTTGCTGACTTTGCTTCTCAAATGGGGCACGTGATTTTATTTTTTTTTTCCTTCCCTTGCCTCATCGTCGTCCGAAGGCTGTTTGAGTTCTCAAACTCTTACCGTTTGCAGTATCGTTCTGACCATGCTGGGGTGGGTGGGGTTGTAATCTCTGGAGGGGAACGTTTGCCAGGGTGGGCCTGTTGGCTCATGGTTAGTTTTAAGTCTCATGTTTTTGTTTTTGTTGTGGTAGGGGAAGAGAATGGGATTTGGATTCCAGAAATGCAAACATTTCATTTGAGTTGGGAACCTCTTGTGTTAATGGGAGGAGGCTGGGAATGGGAGTAGAGGGAAGACAGTTTGGCCTTTCGAGACTGTTCTGTACGATCGCTGACGATCTCCTATCCCTCTTCATGCCCTATGCCCGAATGTCCAAAATCCAATAGATCTTTGAGTCTGGAATGTACTTGATGGGGGGGGGTGATGGGGGTGGAAGAGAGACCTGCAGCCACTTGACAACAGTTGTGTCAAACCCTCCTGAAGTTTCTCCTCTCACCCCTTGCTGTGCCGAACCGCAGAGGGTAGCGTAACCTTTGCGTGTTTTGTTCTTGTCCTGAAGACCAGGAATTGGACACAGACATGCTGATAGGTTGCGAGGCCGGGTGCTAGAAGAGAAACCATTTATAAGCACACTATTCCATTTAGTTGCCACGGCGAAGCCCCACGTCCTGTGCTGTTCTTTATCACATTGTTTGAAATGTTTTGCGGGTGATGCCTGACTGAAGTGTATTTCCCGTGTTTAGCTGTGGAGACAATTTTGTGTACTTCAATTGTTGATGAATTTTCAATGCGTTATTAAAAAAAGGACAAATTTAGAGGGAGATGTGCAGTGTGATTTTCTGTTCTGAGGGTTCTCTCGTCTCTCGGTGTCCTCCTCTCTGTTACTCACATGACCATGTTGCAATGGGAAGTTTTCTGGCTTGTGTATTTGTGGTGATCCAGACATGTTTGTCAAATGAACGATCAAAACTGATGAGAGTTGTTTAGATTTGATTGTGTTTCTCCTGTTTCCCATGAAACTTTCTCCCTTCCCTTTTGTAGGTTAATGTGAAATCTGCCACGTCTGTCCTTTCAGGGAACACAATCCCAGTCCCTCAGAGCTCCCTGCCATCTGGTTGGAGTTGGGCTGGAAAGTTTCCTCAGAGCAACACTCGCATTCCCTTAAACTATTTTTTTAAAATTACTGAAATTGAGTTTTGGCAGATTAGAATCATTCCCTGCTTTTGTAGCAAGTGGTAACAGCAAACCATGCTCTACATGAAAGTGTTCCTCCTCTTCAAACTCTATTGTATTGACAGTTAGAATGTTTGGGATCCTCGAATGTCTGTAAGTCAGTCAGATCTGCCCCTCTACTATTCATTTAAGGTAAAAAAAAATTATTTTCCACAATGTCCATTTGAATTTTCATATGTTGTTTAAATTGTGACTTGTTGATTTATCAGGCATATTGTCGATTTTAAAAATCTACATTGGGAGTTAGTGTAGCATTGCACTTTGCTGCATTTCCTGTGAAGATGGTACCCAGTTAAACTACCCTGTCTCTCAAACTCTTGTCAACACCTCGTTTATTTATTTGTTTGATGGCCAGAATTTATTACCCATTCCTAGGTGCTCCCCCCTTGAGAAGGTGGTGGGGAGCTGCTTCCTTGAACCGCTGTAGTCCACCTGCTGTGGGTTGAGCTACAATGCTATTAAGGAGGGAATTCCAGGATTTAACTTTATTAATCACTCCTTTATGTCTTTATTTGTATTTTAATGATTTAGAAAATTCCAAACCCAACTCACATTGTCTGGAACAGTAACTTCAATATGAATTCCAGTTCTTTCAAACAATGTAACTTTTTTAAAAAAGTTTTTTTCCTGAATGCATTATATTTGATAAAGGTTCCTATAAGAACTAGGAGCATGAATAGGCCGTTTGACCCTGCTTTGCCATTCAATAAGGTCATGACTGATCTTTTTGTGGACTCAGCTCTACTAACCCAGCTGCTCACCATAATCCTTAATTCTTTTACTGTTCAAAAGCCCATTGTTGCCTTAAAAACATTTAAGGAGATAGCCTCAACTGCTTCACTGGGCAGAGAATTCCAGAGATTCACAACCCTTTGGGTGAAGTAGTTCCTCCTCAACTCAGTCATAAATCTGCTCCCCCTTATTTTCAGGCTGTGCCCCTTTGTTCCAGTTTCATCTGTCAGTGGAAACAACCTGCTTGCTTCTGTCTTACCTATATTTCTACAAGATCCCCCCACCATCGCTTTTAAAACACTTTTCAATTTCCAGGCACTAGTTGGAAACTCCATTAATCTTAACCATAATTTTTTTCTGCCACCACTCCTTATCACAAACAAAATATATCTGTTGGAGAGTCTGCTCCACCATTCAATCATGGCTGAGATGTTTCTCAATCCCATTCTCCTGCCTTCTTCCCTTACCTCTGATCCCGTTACCAGTCAAGAATCTATCTATCTATCTCAGGGCTAAATACACCCAATGACTTGGCCTCCCCAGAGTTCTGCATCAATTGCGTTCTGTAGATTTTGGCTGGAGAAATTCCTCCTCATTTCTGTTCTAAATGATCATCCCTTCATTCTGAGGCTGTGCCCTTGTGTCCCAGTCTCTCCAACTAGTGGAAACATCTCCAAATCCACTATTTCCAGGGGTCTATGTATCCTGTCAGTTCAAATTAAGTCCAATCTCCACATCCTTTTGAACTCCATGGAGTACACATCCACAGTCCTCAACTGCTCCTCATGTGACAAGTCCTTCATCCCCAGGTTCATTCTTGTAAACTTCTGCCAACACCAGAATATCCTTATACAGGGGGCCCAAACTGCTCACAATCTTCCAAATGCGATTCCAACGAGACAGCAGAGTGCCTCAGTGGTTAGTACTATTGCCAAACAGTGCCAGGGAACAGGGTTTGATTTCAGCCTAGGGCGGCTATCTGTGTGGAGTTTGCACATTCTCTGTGTCTGTGTGAGTTTCCTCCCATCGTCCAAAGATGTGCAGGTTAGGTGAATTAGCCATGAGAAATGTAAGGATTACAGGGTTAAAGTAGAGAGGAGTGTGTCTGCGTGGGATATTCTCCAGAGCATCAGTATGGACTCAATGGGCTGACTGGCCGCTTCCACACTAGGGATTCTACGAAATACATATTCCTTGTATTTTTCATCAGAAGATGAAAAAAACCAAATTTCAAATTAGCCCAGAGAAGGTAGTGGTGTTGGGACACCTGTTGTGCTGTAGGGCAGTTTGATGTGGCTACCAATTTGTAGGGAAACTTGGGAAAATTTAAGACTGGGGAGAAAAATACAATTTAAATTTTTTCAAAATTGACAAATCTAATAAGCAATTGGGGAAAATTCAAAACTGCAAAGAAATCATTTATTTTTTAAAAAAAGTTGATCTGACTCACAGTGAATCTAAATACATTAATTTTAAAATTTAAAATAGGCTCAACTCCCATTTTTGGGAAAGTGCAGGAGAATTCAAATCTGCAAAATCTCAATCTTTGAAAACAAATTAGCAATCTGACCGACTCAACACAAATCTAATCTTGCTTTTAACATGCAGTGAGTAGGTTCAGTTATATTCAACTCCCAGGATTGGGACAGTTTGTGTGGGAAGTGTGGGCAAATTCATATCTGTGGAAATTAAGATTTCAACATTTTTAATCAGTCTGATTTATTAAGAAAAATTAATCTGTGTGGGGGTGGGGGGAGAGAGGAAACTGTGAATAAACTCAAAAGTTAAATCTTGACAAAAATTTTAACTCACTTTTGTGAGGAACAGTAGTTTGTCATAGCTGCATTTTACAGGGATAAGTGGATGGAAAAGAGACAATTGACATGTCTAATGTGAGCAATGTGGGGGAGAGGGGGATTAAACCAAAGATTAAATCTGTTTTTCAATTATTATAATATGACTGAGCAAACATTATGATTTTGTGGGGGGGGAGTTTTGAGAGGGGAGAGTGGTTTGTGATGGTTGCAAATTTTAAAGGGAAGGCGGCTAATTTAAATTCTCCAAATCAAACTGACCAAAGACAAAATACTTTAAACTGATTGAACGACACTAGTTGCAAACCATAAAATAACTAAACAAACTACAAAAGGCTCCACTCCCTCTTTGGAGTGAGGTGTTATTGTGGCCATTTTGAAAGGAAATTAAAACCTGCCAATTCTCTATTTCAAAATGACCCAAAAACTAAACGGTTGAAAATGACAGTGAAATGAAGGAATTGGACACACAAATTCGCAGCAAATTCAGTACAAATATTGTTCAAAAAAAACCATGAAAGACCTCACTCTCCTTTAGGGATTGTGGCCAGTGAAAGGAAACACAATTTGCGAATTCCACATTTCAAAATTAACCAAGCCCCCCCCCCCCCCCACCAAAAAAACATTGGAAATGACTCACTGACATGAGCAAATATTTCCCAACAAACAAAATATGTTTTTAAAAATGTAAACATTAAAATATAATTCAATTAAAAATTAGATAAAATAAAACTTAAAATAAGCCATTTAAATTAAAATTACAAAATAAATAAGAATTTTAAATGAGGAAATTCACATTAGATTAAGGGAAAATTTATAAATAGAAATTATGCTAAATTGGAAAAAAAATTAGAAAATTAAAGAACTGGAAAATGTGGAAAAGGTAGAAACTTTAAGGGAAAATTTTAAAAATTGAAAATTAGCATGAAACAGTCAAATTAACCATAAAAATTAAAACATTAAATAAATGGAAAGAAAAATAGAACATGGGTGACACAATGGTTAGCACTGCTGCCTCTCAGAGCCAGGGACCAGGGTTCAATTCTCACCTCAGGCAACTGTCTGTGTAGTTTGCACATTCTCCCTGTGTCTGTGTGGGTTTCCTCTGGGTACTCCGGTTTCCTCCCACAGTCCGAAGATGTGCAGGTTAGGTGAATTGGCCATGGGAAATTGCCCGTAGTGTTAGGTGAAGGGGTAAATGTAGGGGAATGGGTCTGGGTGGGTTGCGCTTCGGCGGGTCGGTGTGGACTTGTTGGGCCAAAGGGCCTGTTTCCACACTGTAAGTAATCTAATCATATGAATGTAAGTTTTAAAATTCAAGAAAATTAATTTTGAAATAATTGAGAGAATGAAAGGCCCTCATTCCCTCCTTTTCTCTTTCCCACCAACCCCATGTGGCTGCCATGTTGGAATGGAAAGTCCAGAAAATTTGAACGGTCATATTTTTGTTGTTTACTTTACAAAACACACCTATTAAAGATTATTTTGTAGCTGGTGGAGGGGGGTGTGAATCCATGTTATGAAAAATGAAAAGTAAATAGAAAATGTTATAAATTGGAGAAAATTAAAATTAGAAAATAAAGTAGAAACTTTAAGGCAAAAACTTAATAGGCAATTAGAAGTTAAAATTAAGAAAATCTGAAATTTAAAATATTAAAATGGAAAATGAATTTTTTTTTAAATGGGATAAAATTTGGAAAAAAGTTGAGACTTTAAGATGAAAGTTTAAAAAATAAAATTAACACGGAGTTAAAATCTGAAAATTTAAACATTAAATTGAAAATTGGAAAGAAAGGTTTCAAATAGAGAACTAACATTTAAGGAGGAGACGAGTACAATTGCAACATTTACAAGGCATCTGGATGTGTATATGAATAGGAAGCTGAAAATGTGTTGCTGGAAAAGCGCAGCAGGTCAGGCAGCATCCAAGGAGCAGGAGAATCGACGTTTCGGGCATGAGCCCTTCTTCAGGAACCCTTCTATGAATAGGAGGGATATGGGCCAAGTGCTGGCAAATGGGTCTCGACTGGGCTGGGATATCTGGTCAGCATGGGCGAGTTGGACTGGAGGGCTGATTCTGTGCTGTGCATCTCTCTGACTCCAAGTTAATTCATGAAAATCTGTAAATTAAAATGAAAAATTGAAAGAAATTAGAACATTTTTGGAGAAAAACATAACAAGGAAATTGGAGAAAATTAAAAAATACTTTTTTTAAAAAAAACAAGTAAGTTAACATACTTGAGAGAATTAAATGGGGCAAAGTTTGGAAAATGATAGGCCCCCATTCCCTTCTTTTCCACCCAAACCCATGAGAAAGATAAAAGTTAAAAGTCACACAACACCAGGTCATAGTTGTGAAAAACAAAGCTCACTCACTTTAATAATTTCAGTCCGAGACAAGATCTGAATTAGTAGTGTCATTTATTTCACACTTGCAAGTGGGTGTGATGTCCACTGCCCACAAGGCAGGGACAAAACACACACTGAATTCAACGAATACTCGATATTTATATAATTTGGTTCCTATATATTTTTAAAATTTGATTGTTTCCCCCCCCCTCCCATTTACATCCCCTACTTCCCTAAGACCGGTACCCATTACTCCTGTTTATCTCTTGCCTTATCCGGCCTTGTCTGTGACAAAATGCTTATTTCTGGCCTCAGAAGGCCGTTTGACCTCATCCTGCTGTGGGTCATTGTTAGGCATATCCTTTGCTTACCATTATCTACTCCCTCCATCTGTGCTGCCCCTCTCAGCATCTTATCATTAAGACTCTTTTAATTGGGGTTTGTTCCTGTGTTTCTGTAAAAGTGGGAAACAGATGTTTATACCTACTGTTTGTCCAGGCGTATCTAGCTTAACTGCCTCTCTTCACAGCATCTTATCTAGTCGCCTGGAATATCTACCATTGTTTTGCAGTCCCATTTCTTCCTTGCAGACATTTTTAGCTAATACAAAAACAATTATGCATTTCCTCCACCGAGTTTCCATTCTTGTTGACTCAGCTCTTGGCTGAAACAATTACACACTGGTGTGAGTTTGTTTACTTTGTTGTTGTGGTTCTGTTTGCCGAGCTGGGAGTTTTTGTTGCAAACGTTTTGTCCCCTTTCTAGGTGACATCCTCAGTGCTTGGGAGCCTCCTGTGAAGCGCTTCTGTCATGTTTCCTTCGGCATTTATAGTGGCTTGTCTCTGCCGCTTCCGGTTGTCAGTTGCTGTCCGCTGCAGTGGCCGGTATATTGGGTCCAGGTCGATGGACTATCGACAAACACATCGACCTGGACCCAATATACCGGCCACTGCAGCGGACAGCAACTGACAACCAGAAGCGGCAGAGACACGCCGCTATAAATGCAGAAGGAAACGTGACAGAAGCCCTTCACAGGAGGCTCTCAGGCACTGAAGCTGTCACCTAGACAGGGGACGAAACGTTTGCAACAAAAACTCCCAGCTCGGCGAACAGAACCACAACAACGCGCACCCGAGCTAGGGCGGCACGGTGGCACAGTGGTTAGCACTGCTGTCTCACAGCGCCTGAGACCCGGGTTCAATTCCCGACTCAGGCGACTGACTGTGTGGAGTTTGCACATTCTCCCCGTGTCTGCGTGGGTTTCCTCCGGGTGCTCCAGTTTCCTCCCACCGTCCAAAGATGTGCGGGTCAGGTGAATCGGCCATGCTAAGTTGCCCGTAGTGTTAGGTAAGAGGTAAATATAGGGGTAGGGGTGGGTTGCGCTTCTTTGGCGGGTCCGAAGGGCCTGTTTCCACACTGTAAGTAATCTAAATCTTCTCCCAAACTTCGTTTACTTTGTGTAAGCAATTATAATTGCAGAAGTAACGTTACTTTACCTATATCCCGCATAGTCTATGACCTGTTGTGTGATTAAAAAGAAAAGTTTGTCCAGCCCAGCTCCTCCAAAACATGACATGGGAGCCAAGTTGTGGGCGCCATGTTGGAAAGGAGTCAACTTGTGGCCGCCATATTGGAAAGGAGAGGCGGGAAAATTCAAACCGTCGTCGTTTTCTTCCCCCAGTGAGGAAAAAAATATATATCTATACACACACAAGGCAGACTTATGAGAGATCAGCTTGTAGGTGGTGGAGGGAGGTGTGAACCCACGTTGCCCTGGCGGATTATCCAGCAGCCAGCCAGCCCTCAGCCATCGCCGCCATTTTGTGGGTGGCGGCGCGCGGGCAAATTCAAAAATAAACAGCCCCCCAACGGTCAGGCGTCCCCGAGGGAGAGGCGGACGGATCAGGAATAAACAAAGAAAACGTGAATAAACCCGTCTTATTTTTTAAAAAAAAGAAATGCAGAGGGGGGGTGGGGGGGTTTGCTTCATTTTGTTTTTTAAGTTTGTAAGGTTGTAGGGAAGCGGCGGTTGGTGCCGTCCGCCATTTTGTGTGAGGCGGGAAGTTTGAATCTCGAGGCTGTGGGGAGGGGGGGGATTTAATCGATTTATCTCTTTTTCTAAACCCCCTTCCTCCCTTTGTCCGGGGCCCCCAGTTTCCAGGAGGAGGGCAGGGTGCCGCCTTTTCCCTTTTTATTTTTGTTTTGGGTCTCGAACGCCGTCCTCTCTCGGTCCCGGACTCGGTGACTACTCGAGCCCGAGGCTTGAGGCCTAAAGGCCGCCCTTCCTCTCCTCCTCCTCCTCCTCCCGGCAGCGCCATCTTTTGCCGGTTCTGGGGACAGGGTTATACATTTATATAAATATAAATACACACACACACAGACAGACACAGAGGGAGAGGGACCGTGCCGGGGACCGCAGGTGGCCCCGAGGCCTCCGCTTCACCCTCAAGCCCCTCGCCCACCTTCCCCGGCCACCGAAGCGGCTCTGAGGTGAGTGAATGAGTGTCTCCCTCCTTTCCCTACCCCGCCCTCCTCCTCCTAACAGTGTATCTCATCCAGAACGGGCTCTCACTCCGTCTCTGATCAGCAACTGAGTCTCTAAACTCAATCTAACCAGCGACATGGGCTCTAAAATTCAGCATGTGATCCATAACGGGGGACTCTAACTCAATAGCTGATCAATATCAGCCTCTCTAACTGGGAATATGATCGATAACAGTGTCTAAATCAGAATCTGATCGATACCAGCCTCTCTAACTGAGAATATGATCAATAACAGTCTCTAAATCAGAATCTGATCGATACCAGCCTCTCTAACTGGGAATACGATCAATAACAGTCTCTAAATCAGAATCTGATCGATACCAGCCTCTCTAACTGGGAATATGATCAATAACAGTCTCTAAATCAGAATCTGATCGATACCAGCCTCTCTAACTGGGAATACGATCAATAACAGTCTCTAAATCAGAATCTGATCGATACCAGCCTCTCTAACTGGGAATACGATCAATAACAGTCTCTAAATCAGAATCTGATCGATACCAGCCTCTCTAACTGGGAATACGATCAATAACAGTCTCTAAATCAGAATCTGATCGATACCAGCCTCTCTAACTGGGTATATGATCAATAACAGTGTCTAAATCAGAATCTGATCGATACCAGCCTCTCTAACTGGGAATACGATCAATAACAGTCTCTAAATCAGAATCTGATCAATACCAGCCTCTCTAACTGGGTATATGATCAATAACAGTCTCTAACTCAATTTCTGAATATTTATGGAATCTCTAATTCAGTATGTGATCAGTAACAGAGTTTCTAACTCAGTGTCTGATGTTCAATATGGGATCTAATTCAATGTCTGACCAATAATGTGGTCTTTCACTCAGTATCTGATCATTGACACGGGCTCTAACTTAGTATCTGGTCATTAATGTCGAACTCAATATGTGATCAATATATAGCTCCAACTCCATCTCGTCAATAAGAGTCTCTAACTCTGTATCTGATCATTGACAGGGGCTGTCACTCATTGTCTCATCAATAATAGAATAACATTGTATATGATCAGTAACAGGGTCTTTAACTCTGTGAGTAAAAAGTGAAGTCTGCAAATGCTGGAGATCAGAGCTGAAAATGTGTTGCTGGTTAAAGCACAGCAGGTCAGGCAGCATCCAAGGAACAGGAAATTCGACGTTACGGGCCAGAGCCTGGTGTCCTGATGAAGGGCTCTGGCCCGAAACGTCGAATTTCCTGTTCCTTGGATGCTGCCTGACCTGCTGTGCTTTAACCAGCAACACATTTTCAGCTCTTTAACTCTGTGTATGGTCAACAATTGGTTCACTAGCTCTGTTCAATCGAGGACGAAGGCTATAACTCTTTAAACTGGTCGATGTCGGACGCTACAACTGGTTGATGATGGAGTGGCTAAATCGGTCTCTAGTTGATGGCGGGCTGGCTGACTCTGTGCCTGGTAGATAACAGACGCTGTAATTCTTGTACCTGATCGTTGCGGGGTGGCCGACTCTCTGCCTGGTCGATGACTGGGTCGATAATTTCTGTGTCCGGTCGATGGTGGAGGCTATAACTCTGGTGTCGGGTCGACGATGGAGTCGGTTACTCTGGTGTCTGGTCAACGATGGAGTCGGTTACTCTAGTGTTGGGTCGACGACGGGGTCGGTTACTCTGGTGTCGGGTCGACGACGGGGTCGGTTACTCTGGTGTCTGGTCGACGACGGGGTCGGTTACTCTGGTGTCTGATGGGGTCGGTTACTCTGGTGTCTGGTCGACGACGGGGTCAGTTACTCTGGTGTCTGGTTGACGACGGGGTCGGTTACTCTGGTGTCTGATCGATGGGGTCGGTTACTCTGGTGTCTGGTCGACGACGGAGTCGGTTACTCTGCTGTCTGGTTGACGACGGGGTCGGTTACTCTGGTGTCTGGTCGATGACGGGGTCGGTTACTCTGGTGTCTGGTCGACGATGGAGTCGGTTACTCTGGTGTCTGGTCGACATGGGGTCGGTTACTCTGGTGTCTGATCGACATAGGGTCGGTTACTCTGGTGTCTGGTCGACATGGGGTCGGTTACTCTGGTGTCTGATCGACGGGGTCGGTTACTCTGGTGTCTGATTGATGACGGGGTTGGTTACTCTGGTGTCTGGTCGATGACGGGGTCGGTTACTCTGGTGTCTGGTCGATGACGGGGTCGGTTACTCTGGTGTCTGGTCGATGACGGGGTCGGTTACTCTGGTGTCTGGTCGATGACAGGGTCGGTTACTCTGGTGTCTGATCGATGGGGTCGGTTACTCTGGTGTCTGGTCAATGACGGGGTCGGTTACTCTGGTGTCTGATCGACGACGGCGTCGGTTACTCTGGTGTCTGATTGATGATGGGGTCGGTTACTCTGGTGTCTGATCGATGGGGTCGCTTACTCTGGTGTCTGGTCGACGACGGGGTCGGTTACTCTGGTGTCTGATTGACGACGGGGTCGGTTACTCTGGTGTCTGATCGACGACGGCGTCGGTTACTCTGGTGTCTGATTGATGACGGGGTCGGTTACTCTGGTGTCTGATCGATGGGGTCGGTTACTCTGGTGTCTGGTCGACGACGGGGTCGGTTACTCTGGTGTCTGGTTGATGACGGGGTCGGTTACTCTGGTGTCTGATCGATGGGGTCGGTTACTCTGGTGTCTGGTCGACGACGGGGTCGGTTACTCTGGTGTCTGATCGATGACGGGGTCGGTTACTCTGGTGTCTGGTTGATGACGGGGTCAGTTACTCTGGTGTCTGATCGATGGGGTCGGTTACCCTGGTGTCTGGTTGATGACGGGGTCAGTTACTCTGGTGTCTGATCGATGGGGTCGGTTACCCTGGTGTCTGGTTGACGACGGGGTCGCTTACTCTGGTGTCTGGTCGACGACGGGGTCGCTTACTCTGGTGTCTGGTCGACGACGGGGTCGGTTACTCTGGTGTCTGATCGATGGGGTCGGTTACCCTGGTGTCTGGTTGATGACGGGGTCGGTTACTCTGGTGTCTGGTTGACGACGGGGTCGCTTACTCTGGTGTCTGGTCGACGACGGGGTCGCTTACTCTGGTGTCTGGTCGACGACGGGGTCGGTTACTCTGGTGTCTGATCGATGGGGTCGGTTACCCTGGTGTCTGGTTGATGACGGGGTCGGTTACTCTGGTGTCTGGTCGACGACGGAGTCGGTTACTCTGGTGTCTGGTCGATGATGGGGTCGGTTACTCTGGTGTCTGGTCGACGACGGGGTCGCTTACTCTGGTGTCTGGTCGACGACGGGGTCGGTTACTCTGGTGTCTGATCGATGGGGTCGGTTACCCTGGTGTCTGGTTGATGACGGGGTCGGTTACTCTGGTGTCTGGTCGACGACGGAGTCGGTTACTCTGGTGTCTGGTCGATGATGGGGTCGGTTACTCTGGTGTCTGGTCAATGACGGGGTCGGTTACTCTGGTGTCTGATCGATGGGGTCGGTTACTCTGGTGTCTGATCGACGACGGCGTCGGTTACTCTGGTGTC
This sequence comes from Hemiscyllium ocellatum, assembly GCF_020745735.1. Classification (NCBI taxonomy): domain Eukaryota; kingdom Metazoa; phylum Chordata; class Chondrichthyes; order Orectolobiformes; family Hemiscylliidae; genus Hemiscyllium; species Hemiscyllium ocellatum. Next base: position 57,600 of record NW_026867525.1, read on the forward strand.
TGGTCGACGACGGGGTCGGTTACTCTGGTGTCTGGTCGATTACTCTGTGTGTTTACGTTTACTCATACTGAAGCCCTATCCATATGGGTGTTTATTGAATTTTTGAACTTTGCAACAACTCTGTACTTCTAAACTAAATTCTCCTAATGATTGTGTGTGTAAGATATGCCATGTTTGTTCTCATTGGACTAAATGTATTGATTCTGTAACTATCTGCATGTGGAAGTCGTCAGATCAAAAATGGGGAGCGGGTAGATTAAATAAAGTTATGGTTTGGGTACCAAAATATATTGTTGAAAATTGGTCCTGTGTAATTATCAATAAATAGACCATCTGTAGCTCATTGAAATCAGGCATTTAAATGCAAAGGCATAGGAGAAGGAGCAGGCTGTGAGTTGCATTGAGTCTGCTCTGCCCCTCAGTGAGATCATAGCTGATCTGATAATCGTTACTCCATTTTTCTGTCTTATCTTCATAACCCGTGATTCTCTTACTAATTAAAAATCTGTCTATCACAGCTTTGAATATACTAATGACCCAGCCTCAATTGCCTTCTCTGGTAAAGGATACCACAGGTTCACTAACCTCTGACAGAAGAAATTCCTTTGACTCTACTCTAACCAGGTGACTGCTTTCTATGAGATGGTGCTGCTAGTTCCACAAAGGAAAACCATGTCTCCACATCTACCCTCTCAAACTCTTTAAGAATCTTAAAAGCAGAAAGAGAAATAGAGTTAAATGTTTTAGTTCAAATGGCTTCTTCACAGCTGAACTGTTTCTCTCTTCATAGATGCTGCCAGACCTGGTGAGTTTCTCCAGCATTGTTCATATTTCAAATTTCCAGCATTTGCTGTATATTGTTTTTATTTCCCTTTGGGGAGTATGTGTCTTCTTTGTTTAATAAGGTCTGCTTTTAATCTTCTAAACTCAAATGAGTATAACACCAACCTACTGAACCTCTCCTCATAAGGCCGTCCCTCCATACCCAGTCTCTGCTGAGTGAATCTTCTTTGTATTGATTCCAATCCCAGTACATATTTTCTTCGATAAGGTACTAAAACTGTTCACAGTAAAATTGTTCAGCTGAGGTCTAACTAGTGCTTGTATAGTTTTAGCAAGGCATTTCTATTTTTATATTCCATTCCTTTCAAAATAAAGGTTTTCTGGTAAAGTACATAACTTCTCATTTTCCCTCATTTGTGTTCCAATTATTTTAGTCTTGGGAGCCTTTATCAAAATACTTCATTATTAAGACTGATTGTTTTGTACAGGAGGCTAATAACATGAGATGTAACCTCTACAGTACAAGATATTTCACATTTGAACCTCTTGAAAGGTTTAGACAAATATATTTTTGGATGCCTTGGTTTGGTGAAGACCTGTGTAAACATGTTGTTTTGCAGTTTCCCCTCTCTGAATGTGGTGGTGCAGTGGGACATGGTTATGTAAAAAAGTGTCACCATAGAGGGCACCTAGAGATTTATGCTGGAAAAAATCTGCGTGGTAGTGTAAGGTTTTTAATATGTGCATGTTTTGAGCAATTGAGGTTTCACCATCAGAAGGGGAGCCCCACATTCTCATTTTCTGAACTAAGTTTGAACAGCACTGTGGAGCATATGAAAAGGATCGTGGTCCACCAGGTTTCAGTTAATGAATGTTGGGAGCAGTGTTGGTTGAATGAGGGTGGAGAGGGTTTATAGTGAGCTGTTTAACATGAGGTACAAAGTGAAGTAAACTAGGTTTATGTGCTCCAGCTCCAGTTTTTCTCAATTCTCTCATTCTGTGTTCACCATGAATGCGGTGCGGTGGTAACACTGCAACCTCACAGCACCAGGGACCTGGATTTGATTCCAGCCTTGGGTGACTCTGTGTCGAGTTTGCACATTCTCCCCATGCCTGTGTAGGTTTCCACATAGGTATTCCAGTTTCCTCTCACAGTCCGAACATGTTCTGGTTAGGTGGGTTAGTAAATGCAAGATTATGGGGATAAAGTAGGGGACTGAGCCTGGATGGGATGGTCTTCAGACGGTCAGAACAAATTGGGAGAGAACAGGCTAGGTAGACTCTTTACACACTATAGAGATTCTGTGAGTGCATAGACATGCTTTTGAGTCTCTCGGTGAGGCTGTATCTCATGAATCTAAATCGTTGATGTTGGTGTACCTTCCAATTGTATCTGTAGTCACTCTCCAACTGCCTGGCAGCTCTCAGACTGGTACCTGTGGTCACTCTTTCATTCCTGGTGTGACTCTCAATTGAGATCACCAGAAAAATCTCAAACTGGCACACTCATCATCACTCAGGCTCAGATTGGTGCCTGACATCACTAGCACTCCCAGGATTACTGGGCAGCTTTCAGACCGGTGCCTGACATCACTAGCACTCCCAGGATTACTGGGCAGCTTCCAGACTGGTGCCCGCGGTCACATCCACTCCCAGGATTACTGGGCAGCTTTCAGACCGGTGCCTGACATCACTAGCACTCCCAGGATTACTTGGCAGCTTTCAGACTGGTGCCTGTGGTCACTCACACACTCCCAGGATTACCGGGCAGCTTTCAGACCGGTGCCCGCGGTCACTCTCACACTCCCAGGATTACCGGGCAGCTTTCAAACCGGTGCCCGCGGTCACTCTCACACTCCCAGGATTACTGGGCAGCTTTCAGACCGGTGCCCGCGGTCACTCTCACATTCCTAGGATTACCGGGCAGCTTTCAGACCGGTGCCCGCGGTCACTCTCACACTCCCCGGATTACCGGGCAGCTTTCAGACCGGTGTCCGCTGTCACACCCACTCCCAGGATTACTGGGCAGCTTTCAGACTGGTGTCCGTGGTCACTCACACACTCCCCGGATTACCGGGCAGCTTTCAGACTGGTGCCCGCTGTCACACCCACTCCCAGGATTACCGGGCAGCTTTCAGACTGGTGCCCGTGGTCACTCACACACTCCCCGGATTACCGGGCAGCTTTCAGACCGGTGCCCGTGGTCACTCACATGCCCCCAGGATTTTCATGCAGTTCTCGGACTGACCTTGCAGTTACTCTTTCAATCCAGACAGCTCTCAGATTGGTAGCTGTGGTCACTCTGACTTTCGAGGAGTTTTATCACTGGACTGTTAATCCAGAGATGAAAAGTGTGGCATAGGCCCTTTGTCAGGAATGATGAAGGATTATGCCCGAAATATCAATTCTCCTGCTCCTTGAATGCTGCCTGAACTACTATGGTTTTCGATTCTGATCTCGAGCATCTGCAGTCCTCAATTTCTTCGAGTTTCTGTAAACCAGAGACCCAGGTAATGTTCTGGATACCTGGGTTCAAATCCTGCCAGGGGATTTAAAATTAAGAGTGTAAGGTTGACCATGAATCCATTGTCGATTGTTGGGAAAATCCCGTCTGGTTCACTTATGTCCTTGAGGGAGGGTAACTGCCATCCTGACCTGTGTTTGGCCTACATGTGACTCCCGACCAACAGCAATGTGCTTGACTTTTAACTGCCCTCTGGGCCTTCAGGGATGGGCAATAAATGCTGACCTAGCCAGTGATGTCCACATCCGATGAATGAATTTAAATTTAAACTCTCATACTGGGCAGGTATTGGACAGGTACTTGTGCTCGCAAACAGCTGTTGGGGTTAATGGAAGTCTAGAAATGGTGTTGTGCAGTGCAGCCTTTCAACATAGAGGGTGCCATTGGATTATGCTGTTGTATCACACTTCACTCAGCATTTTCTCCCCTGTTCTCCCTCCTAGTATTTAGCTTCTTCAAGTTTAAGCATCTATTTATGTACATATACAGATCCAAATGCTGACAGCTCATCACTTTGTCTCAGCAAAGTTGAGAGGTTGGGGCTTTTCTCCCTCGAGAGGAGAAGGCTCAGAGGAGATTTGATTGAAGTTTTCAAACTCTTTAAATGGGCTGTATAGAGTGGATAGCAAGAAACTGTTCCTGCTCAAATGGTTCGAGTACCAGAACATTTTAAAATGTTTTGCAGAACAAGTAAATGCGATGTGAGAAAGGATGTTTTCACACAGCGAGTAGTTCAGATATGCAGTGCTCTGCCTGCAAATGTGGAGGCAGCTTCAACTGAGGCATTTGTGAAGGTATTGGATGATTATTTAAATAGATAATAAACACAGGAAGGTGTTCTGGTGCTCATTTGGAGAGACAATGCAGAAATGCTAGTCTTGAATGTCCTCCTCCTGCGCCATAATAATTCTGAGGTTCTTTCCAAAATGGAGTTTATTCAGAATTTAATAGATTGCTTGACTCAATTGCTCCATATCACATAGCTTATCCCCATCGCCATCTCCTCGTATTAGGCAAGAACTTTCAAAAGTTGATTGGGAGCAGATGTTCACAGGTAAAGGGACAACTGGAAAATGGGAAACCTTCAGAAATGAGATAACGAGAGTCCAGAGACACTGTATTCCTGTTAGGGTGAAAGGAAGGGCTGGTAGGTGTAGGAGTAGGTTGGTATAGCTGGATGACCAGAGAAATTGAGGGTTTGGTTCAGGAAAACAAGGAAGCATATGTCAGGATAAATCGAGTGAATGCTTAGAAGAGTGTAAAGGTAGTAGGAGTATACTGAAGAGGGAAATCAGGAAGGCAAAAAGGGGGCATGAGATAGCTTTGGCAAATAGAGTTAAGGAGAATCCAAAGGGATTTTACAAATCCATTAAGGTCAAAAGGGTAAGTAGGGAGATAATAGGGCCCCTCAAAGATCAGCAAGGCGGCCTTTTGTGTGGAGCTGCAGGAGCTGGGGGAGATATTAAAAGGGTATTTTGCATCTGTGTTTACTGTGGAAAAGGACATGGAAGATACAGAATGTAGGGAAATAGATGGTGACATCTTGCAAAATGTCCATATTACAGAGGAGGAGGTGCTGAATGTCTTGAAACACATAAAAGTGGATAAATCCCCAGGACCTGATCAGGTGTACCCTAGAACTCTGGAAAGCAAGGGAAGTGATTGCTGGGCCCCTTGCTGAGATATTTGTATCATCGATAGTGACAGGTGAGGTGCCAGAAGACTGGAGGTTGGCTAACATGGTGCCATTATTTAAGGAAGGTGGTAAGGATGAGCCAGGGAACTATAGACCAGTGAGCCTGATGTGGTGGGCAAGCTGTTGGAGGGAATCCTGAGGGACAGGATGTACATGTATTTGGAAAGGCAAGGACTGATGAGGGATAGTCAACATTGTTTGTGCATGGGAAATCATGTCTCACAAACTTGACTGAGTTTTTTGAAAAAGTAACAAAGAGGATTGATGAGGGGAGAGCAACATGATCTATACGGACTTCAATAAGGCATTTGAGAAGGTTCCTCGTGGGAGACTGGTTAGCAAGGTTAGATCTCAGGGAATACAGGGAGAACTAGGCATTTGGATACAGAAATGGCTCAAAGGTAGAAGATAGAGGGTGGTGGTGGAGGGTTGTTTTTCAGAATGGAGGCCTGTGACCAGTGGAGTGCTACAAGGATTGGTGCTGGGTCCACTACTTTTCATTATTATTTAAATGATTTGGATGTGAGCATATGAGGTATAGTTAGTAAGTTTGCAGATGACAACAAAATTAGAGGTGTAGTGGACAGCGAAGAAGGTTACCTCTTGAGTACAACAGGATCATGATCAAATGGCCCAATGGGCTGATGAATGGCAGATGTAGTTTAATTTAGATAAATGTGAGGTGCTGCATTTTGGGAAAGCAAATCTTAGCAGGACTTATACACTTAATGGTAAGGTCCTCAGGAGTGTTGCTGAACAAAGAGACCTTGGAGCGCAGGTTCATAGTTCCTTGAAAGTGGAGTCTCAGTGAAGATAGGATAGTGAAGATGATGTATGGAATGCTTTCCTTTGTTGGTCAGAGTATTGAGTACAGGAGTTGGAAGCTCATGTTGCAGCTGTATAGGACATTGGTTAGGCCATTTTTGTAATATTGCATGCGATTCTGGTCTTGTTCTTATGTGAAGGATGTTGTGAAACTTGAAAAGTTTCAGAAAAGATTTACAAGGATGTTGCCAGGGTTGGAGAGTTTGAGCTACAGGGAGAGGCTGAATAGGCTGGGGCTGTTTTCCCTGGAGCGTCGGAGGCTGAGGGGTGACCTCATAGAGGTTTTATAAAATCATGAAGGGCATGATAGGGTAAATAGACAAGGTCTCTTCCCTGGGATGGGGGAGTCCAGAACTAGAGGGATAGTGTGATAAAGTCATAGAGATGTACAGCATGGAAACAGACCCTTTGGTCCAACTTGTCCATGCTGACCAGATATCCTGACCCAATCTAGTCCCACCCTAAGTTTAAGGTGAGAGGGGAAAGATATAAAAGAGACCTAAGGGGCAACTTTTTCACTCAGAATGTGATAAGTGTGTGGAATGAGCTGCCAGAGGAAGTGGTGGAGGCTGGTATAGGTGCAACATTTAAAAGGCATCTGGATGGGTTTGGAGGGATATGGGCCGAGTGTGGCAGGTGGGACTAGATTGGGTTGGGATATCTGGTTGGTATGGAACTGTTGGACCAAAGGGTCTGTTTCCATGCTGTACATCTCTATGACTTTATGACTCTATCCCTTTCTCCCTCTATATTTATCCAGCATCACCCTAATAGACCGACATAATGCACCTTGACCACTCCGTGTGGGAGAGGTTCCCACGTTCCACCTTCTCTTGGGAGGGTAAGATGTTTCCCATTGGATTTATTAGGATCTATCTTCAATCAATGGCCTCTACTTTCTCCTGAATTCTGCAGATTATGCACAGCAGTAGTATCAGTTTGGTTTTGTGTGGTTTTTGTTTTGAATTTTCATGTGATGGGGCTGTTGCTGGTAGGGTTAGTATTTATACTCTAACTGTCTTTGAACGGAGTAGCTTGCTCAGGCAGTTGAGTCAGTAACGTAAGAGTTTGGAGTTGACAATAGGTAAGGACAGCAGACTTTAAAGTTCCACCAGTTGTTCTGGTGGGATTTGGAGTGATATCCCCAGAGCATTAGCCTGGCCTTTGCCAAGAGGTAAACTCTCTGGCATTATAACTCCAGTGATTTTACCTCTTTGCTGTCTCCCTGGTGTAGAATATGGATGATAACCCCACACACTGAGTGTAAATACCCTGTGTACGTTTTGTGGTTTACAGACATTATCTGTACTCGGTGTTCAAGGGTACTTTATAGAACAGCTTGGAAGCATTGTGGGGATAGAGTAAAACATCTAATCACCTTTGCAGTTTGAAGGACTGGCTGAGAGATGGCGCCTGAAGTTCAATGTCGAGAAATGTGAGGTGATGCATTTTGGAGAAATGCAAAAGAGGTACATGAGAATGGTTCCAGGGATTAGAGACCTCAGTTATGAAGATAGGTTTGAGAGGTTAGGAAAATTCTTGGGGAGAAGACTATGAGTAGATTTGATGGGAGTTTTCAAAATCATGGGTACAGTAGGTGGGGGAAACTATTCATGCTCATAAGCGAATTGAGAACTAAAGGAGCTCAAAAATGGTCTGAGGAGAGCCAGGAGGGGGCATGAAAAAGGCTTGGCAGGAAGGATTAGGGAGAATCCAAAGGCATTTACACGTATGTGAGGAATAAGAAAATGATCAAAGAAAGAGTAGGGCAGATCAGGGATAGCATAGGGAACTTGTGTATAGAGTCTGAGGAGGTAGGGGAAGCCCTAATAGAGTTTTTTGCTTCTGTCTTTACTAAAGAAAAGGACCTTGTAGTGAATGAAACCATTGAGGAGCAGGTAAGCATGCTGGAACAGATAGATATTGAGGAAGCTGATGTGCTGAAAATTTTGACAAACATTAAGATTGACAAGTTGCCAGGGCCAAACCAGATTTGTCCTCGGCTGCTTTGCAAAGTGAGAAATGTGATTGCTTTGCCGTTTGCGAAGATCTTTGCATCCTCGCTCTCCACCGGGGTCGTACCTGAGGACTGGAGGGAGGCAAATGTAATTCCTGGTCACTGCCTGCCATTCCGAAATGGAGCCATTTATCACTACTCTTTGTTTCCTATCAGTCACCAACTTTCAATCCAAGTTAGTACTTTGTCCCCAATACCATGCACCCTAATTTTGCTCACTTATCTCCTATCTTTATCAAAAGCTTTCTAAAAGTCCAGGTACATCTGTTGGATCTCCCTGATCCATCTTCAGAGTTACATTCTCAAAAAATTCCAGAAGATTAGTCAAGCATGATTTCCCCTTCATAAATCCATGTTGACTCTGACCTATCCTGTGACTACTATCCAGATGTGTCATAATTTCATCCTTTGTAATAGACTCCAGCATCTTTCCCACCCCTGAGGTCAGACTAACTGGTCTATAATTTCCTGCTTTCTCTCTCCCACCTTTCTTAAATGCTGTCAGCACGGCTTTGTGAGGGGCAGGTCATGCCTCACAAATCTTTTTGAGTTCTTTGAGGATGTTACTAGACAAGTTGATGAGGTTCGAGTGATGGATGTGGTGTATATGGACTTCAGCAAGGCATTTGATAAGGTTCCCCATGGTAGGCTTGTACAGAAGGTCAGAAGGAATGGGATACATGGAAATTTAGCTGTCTGGATACAGAATTGGCTGGTCAACAGAAGACAGCGAGTGGTAGTGGAAGGAAAGTATTCTGTCTGAAAGTCAGTGGTGAGTGGTTTCCACATGGCTCTGTTCTTGGGCCTCTACTCTTTGTAATTTTTATTAATGACTTGGATGAGGAGATTGAAGGATGGGTTAGCAAGTTTGCAGATGACACAAAGGTTGGAGGTGTCGTTGACAGTATAGAGAACTGTTGGAGGCTACAGCGTGACATTGACAGGATGCAGAGATGGGCTGAGAGGTGGCAGATGGAATTCAACCTGGATAAATGCGAGGTGATGCATTTTGGAAGGTTGAACTTGAAAGTTGAGTGCAGGACTAAAGACAGGATTCTTGGCAGTGTGGAGGAACAGCGGGATCTTGGTGTGCAGGTGCATAGATCCCTTAAAATTGCCACCCAAGTGGACAGGGTTGCTAAGAAGGCATATGGTGTTTTGGCTTTCATTAACAGGGGGATTGAGTTTAAGGGCCATGAGATCTTGTTGCAGCTCTATAAAACTTTGGTTAGACCGCACTTGGAATACTGTGTCCAGTTCTGGTCGCCCTATTAGAGGAAAGATGTGGATGCTTTGGAGAGGGTTCAGAGGAGGTTTACCAGGATGCTGCCTGGAATGAAGGGCTTATCTTACAAAGAGAGGTTGGCTGAGCTCAGACTTTTTTCATTGGAAAGAATAAGAGAGGGGATCAAACTGAGGTATACAAGATAATGATAGGCATAGATAGAGTTGATAGCTAGAGACTTTTTCCTAGGGCAGAAATTGTTAACACGAGGGGTCATAGTTTTAAGCTGTTTGGCGGAAACTATAGAGGGAATGTCAGTTGCGGGTTCTTTACGCAGAGAGTTGTGAGAGCATGGAATGCGTTGCCAGCAGCATTTATGGAAGCGAGGTCATTGGGGATATTTAAGAGACTGCTGGACATGCATATGGTCACAGACATTTGAGGGTTAGGTTTACCTTACATGAGGATCAATGGTCGGCACTACATCGTGGGCTGAAAGGCCTGTTCTGTGCTGTACTGTTCTATGTTCTGTGTTCATATAAAATGTCCTGCAAAAGGAGCAAATATGATATGAGAAACCTTATTTCACACAATGAGTAGCTAGGAATGCACTGCGTGAAAATATGTGGAGTTAGATTCTACTCAGGCATTCGAGATGGGCATTGGTTTATGTGTAGAATGATGGGGGAGAGACAGGATATTGGCACAAATTGATGATGCTCTTTTAGGCATGTGGTATAGACACACTGGGTCAAATGGCCGCCTTCCATGCTGGAACAACCTCACACAGCCCCTACATCGGCAGAACACTCATTCCCACCATGACTTTCAATGGGGGAAACTATTGGGATCTAACGATTGAGGTTCTGAGGGAATGTACAATCACTCTCTGTTTCCCTCACACACTGAGGGAGTGCACAGTCACTCACTGCTCTCTCAGACACTGACGGAGTGCACAGTCACTCACTGCTCTCACAGACACTGAGGGAGTGCACAGTCACTCACGGCTCTCTCAGACACTGTGGGAGTGCACAGTCACTCACTGCTCTCACAGTCACTGAGTGTGTGCACAGTCACTCACTGCTCTCACAGACACTGAGGACGTGCACAGTCACTCACTGCTGTCACAGACACTGAGGGAGTGCACAGTCACTCACTGCACCCTCAGACACTGAGGGAGTACACAGTCACTCACTGCTCTCACAGACACTGAGGACGTGCACAGTCACTCACTACTGTCACAGACACAGAGGGAGTGCACAGTCACTCACTGCTCTCACAGACACTGAGGACGTGCACAGTCACTCACTGCTGTCACAGACGCTGAGGTGGTGCACAGTCACTCACTGCTCTCACAGACGCTGAGGAAGTGCACAGTCACTCACTGCTCTCACAGACGCTGAGGGGGTGCACAGTCACTCACTGCTCTCTCAGACACTGAGGGGGTGCACAGTCACTCACTGCTCTCTCAGACGCTGAGGGAGTGCACAGTCACTCACTGCTCTCACAGACACTGAGGGGGTGCACAGTCACTCACTGCTCTCATAGACCCTGAGGGAGTGCACAGTCACACACTGCTGTCACAGTCACTGAGGGAGTGCACAGTCACTCACTGCTCTCTCAGACACTGAGGGAGTGCACAGTCACTCACTGCTCTCTCTAACACTGTGGGATTGCACAGTCACTCACCGCTCTCACAGACACTGAGGGGGTGCACAGTCACTCACTGCTGTCACAGTCACTGAGGGAGTGCACAGTCACTCACTACTCTCACAGACACTGAGGACGTGCACAGTCACTCACTGCTGTCACAGTCACTGAGGGAGTGCACAGTCACTCACTGCTGTCACAGTCACTGAGGGGGTGCACAGTCACTCACTGCTCTCATAGACCCTGAGGGAGTGCACAGTCACACACTGCTGTCACAGTCACTGAGGGAGTGCACAGTCACTCACTGCTCCCTCAGACACTGAGGGAGTGCACAGTCACTCACTGCTCTCTCAGACACTGTGGGAGTGCACAGTCACTCACTGCTCTCTCAGACACTGTGGGAGTGCACAGTCACTCACTGCTCTCACAGACACTGAGGGAGTGCACAGTCACTACTGCTGTCACAGTCACTGAGGGAGTGCACAGTCACTCACTGCTGTCACAGTCACTGAGGGAATGCACAGTCACTCATTGCTCTCTCAGACACTGAGGGAGTGCACAGTCACTCACTGCTCTCTCAGACAGTGAGGGAGTGCACAGTCACTCACTGCTCTCTCAGACACTGTGGGAGTGCACAGTCACTCACTGCTCTCACAGACACTGAGGGAGTGCACAGTCACTCACTGCTGTCGCTCTCACAGTCACTGAGGATGTTCACAGCCAGAGAGCCCTCTGAGACACTGAGGGAATAGCAGAGTTGCAATCTTTAACTGCCACTCCCCAGTGTTCCAGCCATGTGTGAAATTGTCAGCTATTTGAAGGCAGTTTGAAGTTTGTCCCTCCAATCTGATCGACTGTGGGAAAAAGGCAGGGAATCCCTCTAAAAATGCTTGAACTAGTCATAGAAAGCAGAACAATGAATGATTCTCATTCAGGGAGCTTGGGTCATCACGGATAAATGTAAATATTAGTGCACTGGATATCCATGTTGGCAGCGTGTAGGAGAGCCTGAACTTCTCATTTCCTGCCTTCTTGAGGGTGGGGAGTGCTGTTGTGATTGGTGTCCCCATTGTAGCGAGATGTGCATTTCAGCATTTGTTTTATTGCAGGGTAGTTGGCAGTACTGTGGCCCTATGGTCTGAATGATTGGATTGTTTTACGGCGTTTTGGGTACTTTGCAGTGCCCTGTCTCAGCTGGCGCAGGGACTTCATTCATTTTACAGCCCTGTCCTGTGGATACTGTGGCCTCTTTGTTGCTCGATGGTTGGGATCCTGTGCCCTTGCCAACTCCTGGGCCTGAGAAGAACTTGTAATTGCTCAGAATCCAGGAAATGTTTGGCAAAGGCTGATGCAATAGTTGCCAATTTTGAGAGAGGATTAATGCCACCCTGAGATTACTCATTTTGAAACCGGGGTCAGTTTAAAGCAGTAAATTGCTGTTTGTCTGGGTGTTCCATGTTCTGTAGTTACCTCCTTATACTGTAATGTTTCAGAACTCCCACCACTCACAGATCCTTTTATTAATAGAGCAGCTATGTAATGCAGCCTTATTAGAAACTTGGCTGATTCACGTTGCTGGATCTGGAGACACAAGAGTACTAAGAATGTGAGCTAAATGTGAGGTTGTTGCCAGGTCTGGTTCCCAGGGACCCTGGCCTACAGGGGGTGGGTGGAAGGTGGACAGAGCTGCTACACTGCTTCTTGAACACATTTCCATTCAGAACAGGATTCTGGAAAGTGTTGAAGCTTGAAATAGACCGAATTTCTGTTTCTCCAGTGTGATTCACCACACTTGACATTCCAGAGCATCTCTCAGCTAGTGAAGCTCGTGAAATATTGTGCTATGAGAAACACGGGAGCCTGTTTATGCACAACAAGCTCCCTGACACAACAGTGGAACAACGGAGGAGACAATGTTTGTTAGGGAAAGGATAAATGGTAGGCAGGCCTGAAGGAGTGTTAGGATAGTCAGGTATGGAGGTGTCAAAAGTAAGGGTGAGAGCTTTGACTGCACGTGGACTGAGATATGTGATATTATGCAGGTGAATGGTGTCTGAAATTGATGTGCGTGTCGAATTATGGATGATCGACTCTTTTAGTGTGATCAGATGTGTCTGAATAGTTGAGAGTGCACCCCGATGGTTTAAACTGTCAAGAGCCTCTTGTTCTGAGACATTTTGAGGATGGTTTCATTTGTTAACCGAAAATTCACAATATTTCATCTGCCTGACAGTGCTTTCATTGGCCTTGTCACAGCATTCCACACAATCATTCCCCACAAAATGTTGCACTCTCCCTGAACCAGTAATCAGCCAGACTGTGGCTGTCTTAAAACAGAAAGAGAAATGTTGGTGCGAAGCATCTGTCTTGTCTCCCCCCCATCCTGCCCTTTCCTCCAGGCATCCTCTCAACATAGATTTTAGTTATTCTAGGAGAATCATCAGCAAGCTAGCGCTTTCTCCCCAGACACTACTCTGTGCATTTCATTGAAACCGTGGCTGTGTGTGTACGCACCTGTCTACGTGCAAATGCTAGCACCTGTGTCTCTGCATGTGCCTGTATGCATGCATTTGTGCACCCATGTGTGTTTGCACATACACCTGTGAGTATCCATGCACGTGTGCTGAGTATCTGCTGGCACTGTTGGAGGGTGGTATTTCAGATGATATGTTTAATTAAGAGTAAATGTTAATGATCTTTGAGAAATGTGAGTGCCTATTTTTGATGAAGTGGGTAAAAATGGGGATGCTGTCTGGTGTCCTGGGGCCAATATTTATCCCTTGGTCAACATCAGTCATAAATAGATTAACTAGGCCATGACCACACTGTTGTATGTGGTTTCTTCCTACGTGCGAATTGGCTCCCACTTTTCCTCCATTAAAAACATTGAAAGGTGTTGAAAACATTAAAGGAAAGTCTTTCACTTTTTCTCTCTTATCATTGCTGTCAGCTTCGGGGCCAGACCATTTGAGGTTGATTCATCTCTCAGTTCAGACTGAGACAAATCTATGACCTCCATATTAATCATTGCATCATGAGCTGAACCCAGCTCTCTGAGCTGGGCTCTGTTTGATCCTTCTCCCACTTGACCTGTCCCTGTCACCTGATCGTGCCTAGGCCTCCAGTCCTATCTCCAGTCCCCTTGTGGCCCTAAGCCATGCCTTGACACCCCTGCCCTGTCCCTCAGATTTTGTCGATGTCCCATCCAAGCTCTGATCCATGCCTGCTCTGTCTTAAAGTCCTGTCTCTGCCCATAGTGGAGCCAAGCTGGCCCCTGTCTCCACTGTCTCCAAGGAGGTAGGTGGCCTGATGAACAGCATGCCTACAATCAGACTACTGAAATGCCAGAGGCCAAGGAAGGGGTGGCTTGTTGAAAATCCCTAGAATCACTGTCCACACTACACTCATGGGGGCCTGTGCCGTAAGTCATCCCTGTTGTTGGTTGACCTGTGCCAGGGTCCACAACTGTTAATCATCCTCCCTGGTGGCTTTTCCTACATTTCAGTCATCCTCCACCTTACTTGGCCGTTGCCTATCAATTATCCTCCTGTTGCTGGACAGAGTAATGCTGGGTTGTCCCATACAGACTGGTAATCATCCCCTTGTTGCAGTCTAACTCTGCTTGGGCTGATCCCCATCTGTCAATCGCCTCCCTTGTTGCTGTATAACCTGCCCAAAGGCCTGTACTTGTCAATCACCCCTCGTCGTTTAATGACCTCACCCCAGGACCTGCACCTGTCAATCGTTCCTGTTGCTGAGTGACCTTCCACCAGAGCCTGACCCTTTCAACTCTCCCCTGTTGTTGCTTAGTGACCAGAGCCTGTCCCTTACAATTGTCCCCTGTTACTGAGTGATCTTCCACCTGAGCCTGTCCCTTTCAATCATCTCCTGTTACTGAGTGACCTTCCACTAGAGCCTGACCCTTTCAATCATCTCCTGTTGTTGCTTAATGACCAGAGACTGTCCCTTTCAATCGTCTCCTCTTGTTGCTTAGTGACCAGAGCCTGACCCTTTCAATCATCTCCTCTTGTTGCTTAGTGACCAGAGCCTGTCCCGTTCAATCATCTCCTGTTGTTGCTTAGTGACCAGAGCCTGTCCCTTTCAATCATCCCATTGTTGCTGAGTGACCTTCCACCAGAGCCTGTCCCTTTCAATCATCCCCTGTTGATTGGCAGAACGATGCCAGGCCTTTCTACACATGTGAATTTCTACTCCTGTTGCTGGGTAACTCGTATCCCTGTTCCTGGGCAGGTAACCTAGCCTGTTAATCATTCTCTTTTTGCATTGTAACACTGCCTTGGTTGTAGATTAGAGTGGTGCTGGAAAAGCATAGCAGTTCAGGCAGCATCCGAGGAGCAGGAAAATCGACGTTTCGGGCAAAATCCCTCTATTCCTGATGAAGGGCTTTTGTCCGAAACGTTGATTTTCCTGCTCCTCGGATGCTGCCTGAACTGCTGTGCTTTTCCAGCACCACTCTAATCTAGAATTTGGTTTCCAGCATCTACAGTCCTTGTTTTTACTGCCTCATCTGTCAATCACCTCCAGGTACCACTGTGTAACCTAACTGACAGGGCTGGGCAGTTTTTTTCATCCCTCTGTTACTGTATAACCTGTCCTAGGGCTCATGCCTGTCAGTAATTGCCCTGTTGCTGTGTAACCTTCCCCTGCCTGTGCCTGTTTAATCATTCTCCTGTTGTTGGACAGAGCCATGCTGTAGCCTTCCATGTGCCTATCTCCCAGTTGCTAGGTAACCCCCTTCCCAGTTCCTTCTTGGTTACCCTGCTTGTAAGTCATTTGTCCTTATGCAGGGTACCACTGTCTGGACTCTTGTCCATCTTTCAAACGCCTCCGCCTTTTGCAAGGTGACCTCAGCCCAGGACCCAACCTTGTCAATCAACCCCCTGTGGTTCAGTGACTTTCCGCCAGTGTCCAGCCCAGTTATTAATCCCCCTGTTGCTGTGTAACCTGTCCCAGAGCCCATGCCTGTCAAAATCGCCCTGTTGCTGGGTAACCTTCCCCCGGCCTGCGCCTGTCAATCATCCTCCTGTTGCTGGGTAACCTTCCCCGGCTTGCGCCTGTCAATCATCCTCCTGTTGCTGGGTAACCTTCCCCGGCCTGCGCCTGTCAATCATCCTCCTGTTGCTGGGCAGAGCGGCGCCGGGCCGGCCTCGCCTGTCAATCTCTTACCCCACCCCCATTATCCGACCGCCCCCTGTTGCTGGGCAGAGTAGCTCACGAACCCCGCCCCTACTCTTTCGCCGCCCCGGCAACAGGCATCCGTCACTTCTCATTGGACCAGGCGGTCAGCCAATGGCAGTGTTCACAGCGCTGGGATGACGCTGCTTGTTGCTAGGTGAAGGAATTGCAACTCCGGGAATGGAAATTGTATCATTAATAAACGCTAAACTCGGGAAGGATGAATGAAATCTGATTGTTTGCGTGTACACATATATGTAGTCCAATATATTTCAAATTCCTAAATTAAATAAACTGATGTTTGACAACTGGGTGGTGGGAAGAGGGTGGTTTCCTTGTATCATGCCCATTCTTCCAAAGTCCATGGCAGCCCCAGCTGGTTAGACAAGTAAGAACTCTCCTGTGCAACACTGGAGACAACACAAGGGATCAAGTCTCCAATGGAGCACTGGTTTGTAGGCAAGGGGATAAGCAGTGGGACACGGGGTGAGGAAGGATGGGATCTCACTGGAACATTGGCTGTTGGGGTGTCGCTAACACTGGTGCTTCTGATTCAAGTACCTGCTTATCCTGCATTCTTGAGGTGGTGTTATGTTCAAAACTGCCTGTATGGAGGAAGTAGTTAACTCGTGCTGTACAGCTCTATGATTTTATGGCTCTATGACTTTATGACTCTTCCTTTCCTGGTGGATCAGCTCTGTGAATTGTAGGAGTCTAAATATCTTTCTCTCATTTTGATAACCTTCTCATTTCAAAACACACGCACAGATTCCTGCATTACCTCACCATATGGAGGAGGGAGGCTAAACAGCCTTTAGTAGCTTTATAAAAATATCATTGTGATTAACAACAGCCCTCAGAGCATGAAATGAACGCCTACGGTGCATCAGTATCACGACACTTGTGTCTGACTTTTCCTGGAGAAGTGAAACTTATTTCAAAACAATTCTTGTTTTGGTTCTGGGATCTGAAGCTGTAGCGTGGTACTTGACCTGTCCATCTGTTTCCACCTGGACTGTTCTTTACAACCATTTCTGCTCTGTTTCCCTCCCACCCTTCAGATTTCAATGGGATAACTCACCAGTTCACTGGGTATTGAGTAACAAATTCGCTCCTCTCCCCCTCCCAACCCCCTTTATCCAGGTGCAGTCTATAAATAAAACTGACACATCGATTAACAGTATCTCTCAAGTAAAGCTCACAACTTCAAAATTCGTCATGAGTTCAACTTTTAAAATGAACAGACATCCACGAGTCACTTGTTAGGTCATGTGTCACAAAGCCTAATATAACTTCATATTCAGCCTTGCCCCATGGCCTAGTGAGTCAGGCACTCCAGTCTATAGTCATGAGTGCGGCTGGATGTTTACCACCCCTCTATTTGACCACACAGCCTCAACCAGCAACGCTATTGCAGCCAACTGAGCATTGCAGCAGCGTCCTCTACTCTTTACTCTAGGTTCCAATGGTGGTTCGGACCAGGAGCAATGTACACTTGGTCACTGTGTAATGATCCAGGATGGAGGCCAAGAGAGGGAGGTGGTTGTGGACATGTTAGTTAATGGCAAGGAGCTATTTTGCTGGTGAGGGCACTTAATCGTAAGTCAGAGCCAGTCCATTTCACAGAGAAAGCACTTTGACACACAAAATGCTGGTTGCAGTTTTGTACTCTCTGTCACAAATAGCAATTGATTCATTTTTGTTAACCACAGGTCTTGAGGGATCTTGAGTGAGGCCAGGTAATGGAGTTAGCTCACAGTTCAGCTGTGATCTAATTGAATGATAGAACAGTGTGGTGTGGCTGAATGGCCTCCTTCTGTTCTTATGTTACAGGCTGAAAGAGGAACTCTTGTCGTGTAGTGCTATTTCCCTACTTCTGAGTCAGGAGGGTCAAATCCCACCTACTCCTGAGATGTGTAATAACTTCTCTGAACAATTAATGAGAAAATATTGTAGGAATTAACTCAAAATTTGCTGGATTAGACAAAATGAACAAAAAAAAGCCTGTCCTGTCAAAATGTTAATGATTAAGTGATGACCTAATGATAAGAAGAGTCACTGGTCTCGGTGGTCCTGTATGACAGGCTCACGGGGCTGAATGGCCTCCTCCTGCTCCTGTATACCAGACTGAGAGAGGGAGCCTCTTTCTGTTCTTGTGTAAGTGGTTTAAGGACGGGGCGCTGAATGAGTGCTTCCTGTTCCTGTACAACATAGTGAGGGAAGGGGGCTAAATGGCCTCCTCCTGTTCCTGTGTAACATGGTGAGGGAAGGGGGTTAAATGGCCTCCTCCTGTTCCTGTACAACATAGTGAGGGAAGGGGGCTAAATGGCCTCCTCCTGTTCCTGTGTAACATGGTGAGGAGGGGCCTGAATGTTTCTGGGGGAAAGAGAAGTGGGCACTGAAATTCATTGGGCCAGTGACAATAACTGTTTGAACAGCATCTGTAATGTGGTCCCCAGACACTTACCGGGAATGTAAATCAACTCCAATCTGACACAGGAGGTATGAATACATGTTGGTGATAGCCAAGGGTTTCTGAGCAGAGAGGGTGTGTGAGGAGAGCTGCCAGTATATGAATTACTGCTGAGTTTGGGCTAAGAGCTTGTGTCTCTTTGAAACATTATCTTGATATCGTTGGTGCATTTATGCGTTGATTCCAGTTGATGTTTGTACCTATGTCAGCATCCATCAGCCACTCCTGTTTTTAACCTTACCCATGTCTTGAGGAACCACCCCGGTCAGAGCTGACTGAGAGTAGATTGCACCCAATTGCTGAGCAGCTCTCTTGGTAATATGCAGAGTTGTTTCAATGTTACAGGATGTGGAAGGATTGCCAATGAGCCATCCATTATGATCAGTTGAGCATATGAGAGAAAGAGGAAGAGGCCATTCATCCCATTGTGCTGTGCTGGCTTTTCACTCAAGTTTTCCAAACAATAGTATTATCTCCTCTAAAGCCACAGAGCTCATTGTTCTTCTCTTCTGTACTGATGATTTTCTTTGCACTTATTGCTCGCAATGAAAAGATTGTTTGCTGGGGCTGTGTTCCATACTGTAACATAGCAAACTTCGCGGATGATACTAAAATAGGTGGGAAAGCAAGCTGTGATGAGAAGATAAAGAGCCTTACAGGTGGCTATCAGGGGAATCAGTTTAGCTCAGTTGGCTGGATCATTGGTTCACATAGCAGTGTGGTGCTAACAGCATGGGTTCAATTCCCATCATTGGTCTGAGGTTACCATGAAGGACTCTCCTTTTCAATCTCTTCCCTCGCTTGAGATCTGGTGGCCCTCGGGTTAAGTCAGCACCAGTTGTTTACCTCTAATGAGAGAGCAGCATCTATGGTCTGGTAAGACTGTGGTGATACAAGAACAACAGAGTCCCAATTATGCCTGCTTCTTTATAGGATATGTTAACAATTCATGTTCCAGTCCTACTCAGGGCACCTCCCCCAAATCTTTCTCTTGGGCGGCTCAGTAGTTAGCACTGCTGCCTCTCAGCACCAGGTTCCCAGGTTCAATTCCAGCCTTGGGAGACTGTCTGTGTGGAGTTTGCACATTCTCCCCTTGTCAGCGTGGATTCCCTCTGGGTGCTCCGGTTTCCTCTCACAGTCCAAAGATGTGCAGGTTAGGTGAGTTGGCCATACTAAATTACCCACAGTGTTAGGTCAGAGGGAAATGGGTCTTCGGAGGGTTGGTGTGGACTGGTTGGGCTGAAGGGCCTGTTTCCACACTGTAGGGGAATCTAAACTATATTGATAGGCGAGGAGAATGGGCCTGAATCCGGCAGATGGAGCTTACGTGAATGCACACGAGGTTATCCATGTTAGCTGGAAAAATAAAAAGTTATTATTGAAATGGGAAGCAGAATCAAAGTGCCTCAGTGTAGAGGGATCTGGGTGTTGGAGAAAATTACTGTAGATGCTGGAACTTGTATTGAAAATAAAATAAAAGCTGGAAATCACAGCGGGTCAGGCAGCATCCTGAGAGACAGCAAGGTAATGTTTCGAGTTCAGATGACTCTTCAGACATTAGCTCTGATGAAGAGCCAGCTAGATTTGAAACATTGGCTTAGGATCTGGGTGTCATTGTGCATGAACTGCAGAAAGTGGGTATGTAGGTCATAGAGTCATAGAGATGTAGAGCATGGAAACAGACCCTTCGGTCCAACCCGTCCATGCTAACCAGATATCCCAACCCAATCCAGTCCCACCTGCCAGGACCCAGCCCATATCCCTCCAAACCCTTCCTATTCATATACCCATCCAGATGCTTTTTAAATGTTGCAATCAGACCAGCCTCCACCACTTCCTCTAGCAGCTCATTCCATACATGTATCACCCTCTGTGTGAAAAAGTTGCCCCTTAGGTCTCTTTCTCCTCTCACCCTAAATCTATGCCCTCTAATTTTGGATTCCCCCACCCCAGGGAAGAGACTTTGTCTACTAATCCTATCCATGTCCCTCATGATTTTATAAACCTCTATAAGGTCACCCTTCAGCTTCTGACGTTCCAGCAAAGGCAGCCCCAGCTGATTCAACCTCTCCCTGTAGCTCAAACCCTCCTATCCTGGCAGCATCCTTGTAAATCTTTTCTGAAGCCTTTCAAGTTTCACAACATCCTTCTGATAGGAAGGAGATCAGAATTGCACGCAATATTCCAATAGTGACCTAACCAATGTCCTGTACAGCCGCAACATGACCCTCCCAACTCCTGTACTCAATACTCTGACCAATAAAGGATTAGCCCAGTTTTAGTCTCCTTACTTGAGGAAAGATGTGGTGGCACTAGAGGTAGTTCAGTGGATATTCACCAGGTTGACTTCAGGGATGAAAAGGCTGTTGTACAAGGAGCTGTCAAATATCTTGAGCTTGTACTCGCTCCAGTTTAGAAGAATTGGGGTGGTGTGGAATTTGATTGAGGCATCTAAATTGCTAAAAGGGATTGATCAGACAGGTGTTGAACAGATGCTTCCCCTTGTGAGATAGTCTAGGACAGGAGATCACAGACATAGAGTGAGATGAGGAGAAACTACTTCTCTGAGTTGTGAGAGTCGACTGCCCCACAGTACACAGGAGACAGAATCAATCAATCGATTCAAGAAAGATATCGATATGTTTCTGATGAAAAGCGGGATAAAGGGCTATGGGGAGCAGGCAGGAAAATGGAGTTGAGACCAGGGTAAGATCAGCCATGATCATGTTAAATGGTGGAGTGGGCTCAAAGGCCTGAATTATCCTCCCTCTGCCACTACCACCTCACTGCTCTGCGCTTTCTTCTAGTAAGTGTTCTGTGTGCCCACTCTATGGCTGGGAGACAGCATCACCATCCAGTCATGCTCTGAAACATTGCAGCAAGTGATTCACTAGCTCTGTGACCATCAGGAGCAGCACACCCAGGATGATTTATCCAAATCTGGGAACACTGAGGCTAGATCCTGAGTGTGGCTGATGAAGAGCTTACGCGAAACGTTAACTCTCCTGCTCCTCAGATGCTGTGTTTTTCCAGCGCTACACGATTTGACTCTGATCTCCAGCATCTGCAGTCCTCACTTTCTCCCTGAGAGTAGATCCTACCTGTGCAGTGGAATGGTGCACAGACTTGCCATGACACAGTTGGTGAGCATTTAACCATGTGCCAGCTATGAGCAGCCACCTTCCACTTCTCTGGAGAAGTCATATTGGACTCTTTCTCCAGATTCTGCCAGACTTGCTGTGTTTGATTCAGATTTCCAGAATTAGTGATATTTTGCTTTTAGCTTAAGGGTCTAATTCCTGTTGGTTACCCTGCCTTCCAGCAACCTCTGGGCAGAGGTGTTCCCTACTGGATTAGTGTTGGTGTGGGTCCTGTTGGCCCGAGTGCAGTCAGTCCTGTATGTTCATTTCGGGCTGGGGGAAGAAGTGAACGACAGTTCATATTTGATCCTTTTATCCATGTTGTTTCTCCTCACGCATACACACAAGAACAGGAGGGTGCAATGGAGGAGCTGGGGGAAGTATGTTGGACGGAGACAGAGAGAGGTGTTGATTGTGGTGCTGGGAGCGCGCTGAGACTAAGGCCAAGGCGGGGGCGAGCCTCCTGGCTGCTGCTAAATTTACTGCTGTCTCCTGACTATAAATGGAGCTGGTGTGGACACAGGGATCTGGACCATGCCACGCCAGCCGAGGACAGGGGAGAGTGAGAGGGCGAGCCTGGGGAGGTTCAGGCAGCCTGCAAGGATAGGAGGCAAGGCAGGACCCTTTCAGCCTCCCCCTGTGGACTTGCACACACCCCAGTTTGCTGCAGTGCTGTGATTGCAATGTGTGGAAAGCAGCCAGGGAGGCTTGCGTTTGCTGCCCAGCTCCTGTGTGTGTGTGTGTGTTGTAACCCTCCCTCCCCCTTGCTCCAGGTTCAGTCGAGCCTCGGCTTCCTGCCTGGGTGTGGACTCGAACTGATTTCTTCCAGCCAGCTCCCCTCCACAGCTGCTGTTGTCTGTTTGCGCCTCATCCCACTTACTGGATTAAAACATTAATTAAAACAAGAAACAAAGACCGGCGGCTTAGTGTAACGAAGCTTCATCAACCGGGAGGCAGGCAGATAGAGAAGAAGGAAATTGCAGCCATGAATAATTGAGTGTATTTTACCCGGCAGCCAGAGGGAACTCCTTCCCATACGGATTAAAAGAAGTTTACCCGCACCCTCCCATCCACCCGCAGGCTGTGCCGGGGCTGCAGGAGACGTTGGGGACAGAGAGAGAGAGAGAACGGAGAGCCAAAGGGAGTGTCCGGATCCAGCTGGAGATTCTTTTTTCTAATAAGCAAGCAAGTTTGAAGAAAGTCTCACCGTTCCCCTCCCTTTCCTGGGTATAACCGAAGCAATGCAGGGAGATGGAATAGAAATGGATCCCAGCAAGCAGCCCGGAGCAGGAATACAATGGAAGCAGCAGCTCCTGCGACCTCACAGCCAAGACAACTGATAGCCTTTAAACCCCAGCAGCTGTTTGAACACGCTCCTGTGCAGAACGGGCGTCGGGGGAGAAAGAAGAGCAACTTTTTCTTTTAATCCCGGCTCTTTCCCACCCGCCCTTCTCTGGGTTCCGGACTAGAGCAAGCTGTCTCTCCCTGTATCCTTCTCTGTGTGTGTGTGTGTTTCCTTGCTACTGCTCGCCACTTACTCCTTGAGCCGCTGACTGGCTGGGAACTTTCTCCACCCGTGGGCAACTTGGGCAACCTGTCATCAGGTTGGGTTTTTCAGCTCGGAGACGGTGGAGGTTTGACTGGAGCGTCCGCGTCCCCCTTCCCCGAGAGATCGACATCAGCTGAATTGCACCGAGACAAGTCTACAATAGCAAACGGAGGTGTAGAAAGCTTTGCTGTGACAAACGGGGGGCCCCCTACCTTCTCCGAAGCAGCTGGGAACCCATCTCCTGGGGCTTCCTACCTTGACAAACCGTGTGTGTGCGGGGACAGGCCCAGAGAAAGTCACTCGGCCCTTGAACTGGAGCGGGGTGGGGGGCTTGTGTTAAATTGTTTTATTTCGGTGGGTGCAGAGGTTCGTCCTGGTAGCAAGGGAGCTGTGGCAGCGCAGATAGAAAAAGAAGCTGGCCTCTGACGTGAGCGTGTCGTTTCTGGGATATATTTATGAGCCGAAGAGAGGACATTTAAACTCGTGCCTCTGTCCAGTTCACACACACATCACATGCAAAAACCCCCTACTGCCCAACATCGGAGCAAAAGGAGGACCCGAGAATTAGCAGCCAGCAGCCCACTTTTCACATTGCCTGTCAAAGTTAGAGACAGGAACCTGACCCCTGTGTGTATGCAAGACATTGGATAAAAACTGTTCACCTCGCCTCCTACAAGGTCATTTCAGCAACTTTGTCTGACTTTGAACCTATAGATCCTTTTCAAACCTGAAGCAGCTGAGCAACCTTTGGACTCCTTCCGTTTCAGTTTAGCGGAAATTTTCAATCTTTTTGTGATTCTTTGGGGGAACATTGGATGTAATTACAATGTGGTAACTTCCCAAGGACAAATATTGAAGGGATTATATCGACTTGAGTATTTATTTACCTGCAGCATCTGTCTGGCCACTTGCTGCTCTCAGCTTCCACCCACTGTGGCCGTTCAACATCCAGGTCCTGGTCGCTGCTCTCACCAGCTCGCTCATCATTTGAAGTTTCTGCTGTGGGAGTTGCTGTCCAATGTTTCTGTAGTTCCACACTCGGCTGAATCTTCCAGTCTGGTCGAAGGCACCTCCATTCAGTGCTCACTCCATCGCACAGGATTGTTCTTTCTGTCTTGCTGCTGATTTGTGAAGCCCAACAGACCCACATTGTGTTTTCTGCAGCTGTCTCCACTGTGCCAAGCTAGTTCCAATGGTGATCACCTCTGCCAGTGAAGTTGAACAGTCTCCCCCCAGCATGCTGGCTGCCCTGCAGTCAGAATGGATTAAGCAGGATCCCATTTGTTACCTGCCTGCCACCCACTGCAGCAAGAAGGCCTCTCGAAGTTAGTATGCTCTGCCTGTGCTGGGGGCTTGGGGAAGTGTGGGGGGTGGTGTTTGTTCAGGAATGTCACCAGTGTTTCCATACTGGGTGTGTGACTGTGTTCACGGCTCTCCATTGGAAGTACTGGTCTTTCCAACTCGGCCTGTGTAGAAAGGGCTTGCAGATGTTCATCCGGCTGAGGGGCTGTCTTAACAGATACAGGTCTATCGTAGAGAGTCCCAGTACTGAGTGTTAGGAGATAGATTTATGATTTGGAGATTTAACTCCAGGGTTAACTGTTGTATTGTCTGAGTACTGTTGAGCAGTGTGGGTCCTGGAATAAATAGTTCCCATGTTACTTGTCTAACCAGCAGTAACTCACTGTCCTTCCAATTCTCCAGCTTGCAAACTGCATTGATGTTTCCCACCCTGTTGCCTTGAGGAGTCGGTGCTTCCTTTCTTGTATTATTGATTGTGATCCTCCTTTCTGGTTCAAATGGTAAAGGAGTGAGGCGTGCTGATTGTTTGCAACTAATATACTGCCTCCCTGAGCCATTCAATCCTGGCCTCATATGTCTGGTGCTCTAGTGGAGGCGGCCTCCTCGATCTAGTCCACTGTGGCTATGATTCAGCCCATCCTGACAGCCGGGTAGTGGGGGCCCTTCTAGGACACTGCTGAATTCTGGTGGTTTGATCATCCTGGGTAGAGACTGCCCGGTCTCTAGCTGTCAGGGCGAAGACTCCAGGCGGCATGCTGCATTGCCAGGTGAATGGGACGTTGTGCCGATTCTGTGCCATCCAATTCCAGAGATTTGGTATTCAGCAATCCGAACTGTTGATGCTTCCATCTTGTAACAGAGCTTTATGATTAGACAACCTCATTTTAAATAATAAATCAAATGGTGACGCAGTTAACATAGCTTCATACACTTATCCCAGGAGACATGGAGCAGACAATGTCACTGCTTTAGGACACCGTTCACTTGCAGTGTTGGTGTAGAAACCGTTTTGATACAAACATGTCTCTCTGGTAGCCCACCAGTGGGCACAAGTGGATGTCTGGTACCAGTTTGTGAGACCCGTCAGGCAGATTCTGTACTTCTCACTATGGCCTGCGGCAGAGGACTGAGTGAGGGGGTTGGTCTCGCGGTAAGAGAGAGTGTGTTAACGTTGGGGTCAGGGTATGCTTCTCGCCAGGAGAGGTGGGGTGGGTGGGGCTTTAGGAGTTCTGTTCACTTAACCGCCCTCTCCACTTGCCAGCTACTTATTACCCAAAGGTAGAATCAGCAAGCGAACAGGAAATATTTTAAAAACTGAGAAGAGACACAATCTGAAAATGTCGTCCATTTGTTCTAGGTTATTGACAAAAAAAAAGGAGGGTATATGTGGCCCCTCACAGGATTGGAGAGTTTGACGGTCGGAGCAGATCATCAGAACAAAGATTTATCAGTGACACTGTAGATCAGGTCTGCTGGTACAGGGCTGACAGCCAAATAGAATGTTAGAATGACACAGGCAATGGAGGGATGTGGGAGGGGGTAGAAAGACCATGGTCCTCCCAGATGGATGGCAGGACAAAGAATATTTATATTTGTCTGCTATGTGCAACTCTGCTGGAGTTCCTGTCCTAATCACTGTCCAGTCAGCCCTGGGTTAGAGAGAGAGGGGAAATCAGTCAGGGATCCTGCTCCTGATCACTGTCCAGTGATCCCTGGGTTAGAGAGAAGGGAGGGGAGGGGAGGGGGAGATCAGCCAGAGTTGCTGGTTGTTCAGGTACTGGGCAATGGATAGTGCCTGACAGTAGATGTGATTCTTAGTGATGTTGTAAATCTTGTTGTAACTTTGGATATTTGTTTCCCTGAGAGGTCATTTCCTGGAATTATCTTTCCAAAGTTTGAGAGGTGAACAGAACAGAACAGAAGCTCTGCCCCAGGCCATTCCACTGCTGGTCTTCTATGGGATCTATGATAGACATGTCTGAGAGTGTAGCCCTGTAGAGACAGCTACTGGCTAAGTATGAAGGTGTGATCTGAGTGAGAAGATTATGATGTGTGTTTTCAATTACTTCATGGTACTATGGTGTCCACTTCACCTGTAAATGTTAGATTTTGCAGCTCCTATGGGGGTATGTTGTGAAGGGCCCATCACAGGCCTGGATATCCCCAGTGAGTGCTATTCTGATCAATGGGGTGAGCGCACTGTGCATCCAATTCCTTTTCTCTTGTTAACAACAAGGAGTGCTACTTCTGCAAATGAAGTGTGGTCTTTACTGCCCAGTGTCACAGGAAGCCTTTATTCATGATGCTGTTGTGATGGCAGAATGCAGGCAGTCTTCAGTTTTACAGTAAATCGCCTGCTCCCTAAGAATTAATGATTGAGACTGTATCCTTGGCCCCCTCATATATCTCGCCTACATCATCCGGTCCATTGTCTGAAAACAGTGCTAGTTTTCTCATGTACTCTGACGTAGCTGTACCTCAGCACTAGCTCACTCGACTCCCTGCTGTACTCTTGCTACGTTAGCAAACTGTTTATCTCACATTCAGTGTATAGAATATCTTCCAGTTAAATATTAGGAAAACTGCTTTTGGTCCCCAGCACAATCTTTCTTCCCAGGCTCTCGACTCCAGACTTCTCCAAGGCTGTGATTAAGTTAGTTTGTTTGCAGTCTTGATGCTGCATTCACCCTGCGATGATTTTTCTGTTGTGAATTAATGCCATTACTGAGTTATCTATTTCCATCTCCATCGCCTTCACTGTCTGTGTCACCTCCTCCAAGCCCTATATCTATCCCTACCTCTGTATATTCCTCCAGTCTGTACATAACTCCCCCTGCCCCACATCCAATCTTTGTATCTTCCTCCAGTCTGTACTCCCTTCCTATCTCTGTAACTTCCTCTGGGATCTCTGCTGTCTTCCAATTCTAGTCTCTTGAGTATGCCCATCTGATTTCTTTCACTCTGCCATTGGCTGCTGTGTTTTGAAATCTCTTGACTTTAAGCTCCCTTAAACCTCTCTTCTCTCTCATCATGGTTCTTAAAATTGGTCTCTTTGATGAGGCTTTTGGGCCTCTGACTGAATACATTCATGTGTGGCTAGGGTCAGGTTTAATTTAGAAATGTAGCACCTTGTGCTGACAAAGCTGCTGCATCAATGTAGATCAGTATTTGCAGAAAGAATACTGCCCTGAACCAGCCACCTCAAGACTTCTTTAAAGCCATCAATGCGCCAGTGTTAATGGGCTTTCCATTAAGCAGCAGACAGTCTCAGTATTAACACTGATAAGGCCCTCACTTCCTGTTTGGGTGATGTGTTCATTAGCTGACTAATCAGCTAATACAGTGTAGCTGCTGTGTGCTGTACTGGAATGCAGCCAGATACACTGCATTTTGACTCCCATGTCCTGATCAGATCTTTCCTGTACATCACACCTTCCTGGTACCCTCTCTGGTGCAGTGTGGAGGCACTTCTTTACTTTGTGTTCCTGCCGGAAAACCGTTCCTTGTTGAAACACACAGAATTCTCAGGATTGATGCTGAGAGTCAGTTTCTTCCTCTTTTGTCTGGGTTACCCTTTCAGGAGAAGGGGTTGGATGTTTCCACTTTTTCCTTTGTGCAGTTTCTCAGCTTTGTTTCACGTTTTTGTTGAGTAGCGGAATAGACTTGAAGGGCTAACTGGCTACTCGAACTCCGTCGTCTCGAGTTCTCGGGTGTTCTCTCTCTTTTCATGTTAAGACCATAAGACATAGGAGTGGAAGTAAGGCCATTCGGCCCATCGAGTCCACTCTGCCATTCAATCATGGCTGATGGGCATTTCAACTCCACTTACTAGCATTGTCCCCGTAGCTTTTAATTCCTCATGACATCAAGAATCTATCAATCTCTGCCTTGAAGACATTGAGCGTCCCGGCCTCCACTGCACTCTGCAGCAATGAATTCCACAGGCCCACCACTCTCTGGCTGAAGAAATGTCTCCGCATTTCTGTTCTGAATTGACCCCCTCTAATTGTAAGGATGAGTCCACGGGTCCTAGTCTCCTCGCCTAACGGAAACAATTTCCCAGCGTCCACCCTTTCCAAGCCATGTATTTTCTATTAAGTCTCCCCTTAATCTTCTAGACTCCAATGAATATGATCCCAGGATCCTCAGCCATTCCTCGTATGTTAGACCAACCATTCCAGGGATCATCCGTGTGAATCTCCGCTGGACACGTTCCAGTGCCAGTATGTCCTTCCTGAGGTGTGAGGACCAAAACTGGACACAGTACTCCAAATGGGGCCTAACCAGAGCTTGTGTTTATCTTTTGTGCACATTCTGCCTAGCCTGCCCTTCCTCTTGTCTCTTCCTCCCCACTCCGTTTCTTCACTTTTTCCAGTTGTGTCCTTCTAATCCTCTTCTGCTTACTCCTGTCTTCAACTAGTGGGCCAGGGAATACTGTTCTGTTCTAACCAATAGAAACGTAAATAAGTTGGACCTTTCCTTATGCTCTACTAGTTTGGTGGGGGGTGGGGGAGTTGTCAAAGGAGCACACAATCTGAGTTTGGATGAGGAGCAGAGGGGAATCTGCAGGAGGAAGGGTTAGTTGGAAGAGCAAATTGTTGCTGTCTGACAGTTGCAGACTATTCAGATGAAATCTTAGTGCTTGTAGGCGTTGGGTACGGTACAGGGAAAACCAGAGAACAACTTGAACTGTGAATGTGCATTTTCAGATAAATCATGAGGCCACACATATTGGGCAGGTTGCAGCATTTACTTGCCTGTGCTGTGTGAGGCTCTCGAGAATCTTGTGTCTTACAGCACGGAAAGAAGCCTTTGGCAGATCATGTCCAGGCTGGTCATCAAGCAAATATCTATCCACATGAGTCTTGTTTTCTAGCACTTGGCCAGCAGCCTTGAATGCTGTGCTATTTCAAGTGATTATCTTTTTCCAATTTTTTATAAAAATTTGTTTGTGGGATGTGGGTGTCGCTGGCTGGCCAATATTTATTGCCCATCCCTAGTTGCTCCCCTTGAGAAGGTGGGGGTCAGCTGCCTTCTTGAACCACTGCATTCCATGTGCTGTAGGATAGACCCACCATGTTCCTGAGGGAGGGAATTCCAGGATTTTGACTCAAAATATTTCTTAAATGTTGTGGTGGTTCCTGCCTCTACCGCTCTTTCAGGCTGTGTTTCAGATACCGCCTGATGGGTGAAGAAATGTTTCCTCAAATTTTCCAGAGTACTTTCTCAAATCCCCCCCTAAAATTCCTGCTCCTGATCTTGCTTTTGCTGGGGTGTGGAGGTTAGTGACCGGAGTTTGGGAGGAGGCAAGTCTTAGGAATTTGTTTTTGGAATCTGCCTACTGACCCCAGAGTCCACAGACTGAGTGGTAAGGGCCACATTCGATGAATGGACCTTTGGGAAAGGCAAAGCAGGGTGATTGGCTGCTATACACTACTATAAATCAGAAGAGATTCGAGAGTTGGCCTTTAGGAGTTTTGTAATTATGAATAAACGAGTATATTCTTTAAAGGCTCTCCTTTGGTTGTAGGAAACTTGGCGTCCTGGAGTGTGTCTGCTGCACTGAACCAGCTGGATGGCTGCTTTTAGGCACACTCCCTCACAACTGAACTCTGCCTGTTCCTGGGTTCAATGTGCTGAGATGGAGACTCTGTTAACCTGCTCGAGTCACTGGGCATTGGTGTCCAAACTGGAAACCGAAAGGATGCCACTTTCCGTAAACATCTCCATGTTATAAAATAGCTTCCATGCCACTTGTAATGGAGGAGTTTCTGAGCAATGGGGCTGTGGAAATTGGTGGTGTGTGGATGACACACACACACACACACACACACACACACAAGGATGACTGGTTATGATGTTTGGTTTGTCCAGAAATAGTCTGCAGCTGATGACTGTAAAATTCTAACTGTTTTGCCACGTTGTGTGATGTCTGTCAGTGCTCTAAGTGCAGGATATAAATTAGTGCTAGTTTGCTTTTGAATGTGACTCTTCCCTCTCCATCCATCCCTCAAAGTGTCTGTGTTCCACTCCCATCACTCTTGTTTCTTTCTGTCCGTCTCTGCCTGCCTCTTGCCCCTGACTTCAGAATTCTGCACTCTTTCTTGGCCACACTCAGTGTGTTTATTTACCTGGCTCTGACAGCCATGGATTGTGTCCATCTTTCCCTGTTTCACTTTCGTGCATCCACCAAGTTTTTCCACACTTGCATATGCCTGTCACCTTTTGAATTCCTAATTCTGATCTTTCCCACCCAAACTCTGAATATGTCTGTGTCTTCCTGCTTTTAACTCCCATGTCCTCTACTTTGCTTTTTTCATGTCCTTGCTGCAGTGTCCTCATGTTCGTGTGTCCTTGCTTTCTGCCCCCCTCCATGCATCCTCACTCCCTGCCCCCCCACCATGTCCTTGTTGTTCCATGCCTGTCCATTGCGTCCTCGCTTCCTGTCCCCCGTATCCTTGTTCCCTGCCACCCTGCTGACATTATCTGTCCACCTGTGTCACTCCCTACAACCCGTCTTGCACTCCCCCACATCCAGCCGACCCCTCTCTGTCATGCAACCTAACATCCTGCCCCACTCTGTCTCCCTTGTTCCATGTCTCTCAGGTCTATGGCTGCCTTTCAGCCCAAGACCCTACTGAGATCTCTAAAACTAGTTAAACACAGAATATTCCCTTTGGTTTAGAGAGTCCCTGGCCCTGACCTTTGACTGCACTGTCTCCTGAGTTTGCCATGTTATTGCCAGTTCCTCTACCTTCTAACAAGCACATCGCTGCTCTGTCCTCTGCTCTCATGGAGTATTCCTTCATCTTCCATCATCTTTGTTCCATTTTGACTGGCTGCTCATTCCCTCCTGCCTCTACAGATGCTGTCCTTTCACCCTCCAGCACCAGACATCCCTGTGGACTTGCTGCTCAGTGGTCAGGTGGATGGGGGAGCATTTAAGATTCTTGTTAACAAACACCAGTGTGTACTACCACCTGACATTAGGAGAAAGCTGACTGGGCAGACGGGGTGATCTGGGAAAGGGGTGCAGTAGTTTGATCTGTCCAAATCTCCATACCAGCTTGTGTGCAATCCTCACATCTTTGAAATAGTGTGCTGCTTATTATGAACTCCAGGTGGGCAGATGTTTCCTGATGGTATAAATGGTGATTACGACTTGCTTTTTGCACTAATCTAGCTGAGGTTGTAACTAATTCATTGTGTGGAAGGTGGATCTAAATGCAACTCCTGTAACCAAGCTGGTGCTAAAGGTAGAATGCCTTGGACTCGACCAGGCAGTTTAAGAGAGGGCTCCATAACTCTGGGCAGCCCAGCATCTCTAAGGTTTATTCAGACTTTCACAGAGCATTAACGCAACACGGGAGATGGCACTTACAGCTCAGGCCAGGGTGAGAATGGATGCAAGTTTTGAGAAGATTTGTAGCTCAGGTTGAGGTTTTGGATGTAGGTTTGCTCGCTGAGCTGGGAGAACATAGAACATAGAAGGATACAGCGCAGTACAGGCCCTTCGGCCCTCGATGTTGCGCCGACCGAATCCTACCTAACCTATACTAGCCCAATAACTTCCAAATGCCTATCCAATGCCCGCTTAAATGACCATAAAGAAGGAGAGTTCACCACTGATACGGGCAGGGCATTCCATGAACTCTCAACCCGCTGTGTGAAGAATCTACCCCTAACATCTGTCCTATACCTACCACCCCTTAATTTAAAGCTATGTCCCCTAGTAACACCTGACTCCATTAGCGGTAAAAGGTTCTTAGTATCTACCCTATCTAAACCCCTAATCATCTTATACACTTCTATCAGATCTCCCCTAAACCTTCTCTTCTCCAATGAGAACAGCCCCAAGTGCCTCAGCCTTTCCTCATAAGATTTTCCTACCATTCCAGGCAACATCCTGGTAAACCTCCTCTGCACTCGTTCTAAAGCTTCCACATCCTTCCTATAGTATGGCGACCAAAACTGCACACAATACTCCAGATGAGGCCTCACCAGAGTCTTATACAACTGCAACATGACCTCAGGACTCCGGAACTCAATTCCTCTGCCAATAAAGCCCAGTACACCATATGCCTTCCTCACAGCACTATTTACCTGGGTGGCAACTTTCAGAGATCTGTGTACATGGACACCAAGATCCCTCTGCTCATCCACACTACCAAGTAGCCTACCATTAGCCCAGTAATCCCTCATCTTGTTATTCCTACCAAAGTGAACGACTTCGCACTTAGCTACATTGAATTCCATTTGCCACATTTCCGCCCAGCTCTGCAACTTATCTATATCCCGCTGTAACCTACCACTTCCTTCCTCACTATCCACAACTCCACCGACTTTTGTGTCATCCGCAAACTTGCTTACCCAGCTTTCAAGTCCTTCCTCTAGATCATTTATAAAGATAACAAAAAGCAATGGTCCCAAAACAGATCCTTGTGGTACACCGCTAGTAACTGCGCTCCAAGATGAACATAATCCATCAACTACTACCCTCTGTCTCCTTCCAGCCAGCCAATTCCTAATCCAAACCTCTAATGTATCCTCAATGCCATACCTCCGTAGTTTTAGCATTAGCCTACCATGGGGGTTCATTTCCAGACGTTTTGTTGCCTTACTAGGTAACATCTTCAGTGGGCCTCATGTGAAGCAATGCTGAAAAATTCCTGCTTTCTATTTAGATATATTTAGATTGGTGATGTCATTTCCTGTGGTGACATTATTTCCTGTGGCGATCTCACTTCCTGTTCCTTTTCTTCATGGGGAGGGTAGATGGGGTCTAACTTGATGTGTTTGTTGGTAGAGTTCCGGTTGGAATGCCATGCTTCTAGGAATTCTCGTGTGTTTCTTTGTTTCGCTTGTCCTAGGATGGATGTGTTGTCCCAGTCGAAGTGGTGTCCTTCCTTATTGGTATGTGAGGATGCTAGTGAGAGAGGGTCGTGTCTTTTTGTGGCTAGTTGGTGTCCATGTATCCTGGTGGCTAGTTTTCTGCCTGTTTGTCCAATGTAGTGTTTGTTACAGTCCTTGCACGTTACTTTGTAAATGACATTAGTTTTGCTCATTGTCTGTATAGGGTCTTTCAACTTCATTAGTTGGTGGGTTTGTGGGCTACCATGATCCCAAGGGGTCCGAGTAGTCTGGCAGTCATTTCCAAGATGTCTTTGATGATGGGGAGAGTGGCTAGGATTTCAGGACCTGCTTTGTCTGCTAGAATTCCTAGAAGCATGGCATTCCAACCTGAACGCTACCAACAAATACATCGAGTTAGACCCCATCTACCACTCCGAGAAAAGGAACAGGAAGTTCACCACAGGAAATGACATCACCAACCCAAAGAAACTGCAGGTTCATAGATTCTTGAAATTGGAGTCGCAGGTAGATAGGATAGTGAAGAAGGAGTTTGATATGCTTTCCTTTATTGGTCAGAGTATTGAGTACAGGAGTTGGGAGGGTCATGTTGCGTCTGTACAGGACATTGGTTAGGCCACTGTTGGAATATTGCGTGCAATTCTGGTCTCCTTCCTATCGGAAAGATGTTGTGAAACTTGAAAGAGTTCAGAAAAGATTTACAAGGATGTTGCCAGGGTTGGAGGTTCTGAGCTACAGGGAGAGGCTGAATAGGCTGGGGCTGTTTTCCCTGGAGCGTCAGAGGCTGAGGGGTGACCTTATAGAGGTTTACAAAATTATGAGGGGCACAGATAGGGTAAATAGACAAAGCCTTTTCCTTAGGGTCAGGGAGTCCAGAACTAGAGGGCATAGGTTTAGGGTGAGAGGAGAAAGATATAAAAGGGACCTAAGGGGCAACTTTTTCACGCAGAGGGTGGAACGTGTATGGAATGAGCTGCCAGAGGATGTGGTGGAGGCTGGTACAGTTGCAACATTTAAGAAGCATTTGGATGGGTATATGAATAGGAAGGGTTTGGAGGGATGTGGGCCGGGTGCTGGCAGGTGGGACTAGATTGGGTTGGGATAGCTGGTCGGCATGGACGGGTTGGACCAAAGGGCCTGTTTCCATGCTGTACATCTCTATGACTCTAAACCTGAACACAGAAAGCAGGAATTTTTCAGCATTGCTTTGCATGAGGCGCACTGAAGATGTTACCTAGTAAGGTAATGGAATGCATGGAAGTGAACCTTTCAGCTCAGCGAGCAAACCTACATCCAAAATGGATGCTTTGTGCTGCCTGTGGTAGGAGAAACAATCCTGCCCTGGTGGTCAGTCATTGTCCACCTCAAGCTGGGTAAGCTGGTCCAAATATTTCACTGGCTTCCTGGAGAGGACCCAATCAAACCGAACATCCAGCAAAGTAAAAGGTGGCATGGGATGTCAGGAGCACACGTTCCAGACTGATGACTGCTGATCGCTAATGTGTGTGAGACCGCTCTCATTGACACGAAATTCTGTTGGCTGGACACGTGACCTCTCTTCCCTACTAGAAACCAGACTGACCAATGTTAGGATTACTGAAAGAAAACCCTTCATCTGCCAGGGTAAGAGTTAAGAGGAACATGGGGCTCACTGATGTTTCTGATGGAAACCTCCACCAATAGTTCAGAATGTGTTCACTCCATTGGTGCTTCACTACAAACATGGCCCATTTAAGCTCAACTATGTATCTGTGCTTCACCACCAAGGTGTGGATCTGATTTTGAAGCTTACCTTTGAACATGCCTGCTCACTGTTGGTGTGTACTTGCTGGGAAGGGCTGGAAATGGTACCATTGTGTACCATGAAACTATTGTAGGCTCAAGATCATGGACACTGTATCACAGGAGGTCCATTCAGCCCATTGTAGCTATGTTCTGATTCCTTCATGACTCTCAGCCTGCCCCACCCACCTCCATCTCCATAAGGTTGAAGGAGCAAAGGTATCTCATTTGGCCAATTGAGTCTAAGTTGCCATTCATTAAGATTGTGACTAATCTGATACTCATCAACTTCACTCTCCTGCCTTTTCCCTATAATCCTTCATTCCCTTACTGATTAAAATTCTGTCTGACTCAGCCTTGTATATATACTTAATGATGCTCTTCAGCTGTTTGCAGTAAAGAATTGCACAGATTCACTACCCTCTGAAAGAAAAAATATTCTTCCGCATTTCGGTCTCAACTAGGTGATTCTTTATTCTGAAAAGGTTCTTTATTCTGGTCCTAGACTCTTCCACGAGGGGAAACAACTTCTCCACATCTACCCTGTCAAGTCCCTAAGAATCTTAACCAAAAGAACTGCAGATGCTGTGAATCAGAAACAAAAACAGAACTTGTTGATCTGGAATCGCTGTTGCTGATTCGAAGGGGATCGCAGGTTGCTCTGTAATCGCTATCGCTGCATCGATGCTGATCGCAAGTTGTGCTGTAATTGCTGTCCCTGCATCGACGGTAATTGCAGGTTGCTCTGTAATCACCATCAATGGGGATCGCAGGTTGCTCTGTAATCACCGTCAATGCTGATCGCACGTTGCTGTGTATCGCCGTCGATGGGGATCGCAGGTTGTTCTGTAATCACCGTCGCTGCTGATCGCAGGTTGCTCTGTAATCGCCGTTGCTGTGTCGCTGGGGATTGCAGGTTGCTATGTAATCACCGTCAATGGGGAGCGCAGATTGCTCAGTAATCTCTGGGGCTTGCAGGTTGTTCTGTAATCGCCGTCGCTGTGTCGATGGGGATCGCAGGTTGCTCTGTAAATGCCGTCGCTGTGTCGATGGGGATCGCGGGTTGTTCTGTAATCGCCGTTGCTGGGTCGATGGGGATCGTGGGTTGCTTTGTAATCGCCGTCGCTGAGTCGGTGGGGATTGCAGGTTGTTCTGTAATCGCCGTCGATGGGGATCGCAGGTTGTTCTGTAATCACCGTCGCTGTGTCGATGGGGATCGCAGGTTGCTCTGTAATCGCCGTCGATGGGGATCGCAGGTTGCTCTGTAATCGCCGTCGATGGGGATCGCAGGTTGTTCTGTAATCACCGTCGCTGTGTCGATGGGGATCGCAGGTTGCTCTGTAATCGCCGTCGCTGTGTCGATGGGGATCGCAGGATGCTCTGTAATCGCCGTCGCTGTGTCGATGGGGATCGCAGGATGCTCTGTAATCGCTGTCGCTGTGTCGATGGGGATCGCAGGTTGCTCTGTAATCGCCGTCGATGGGGATCGCAGGTTGTTCTGTAATCACCGTCGCTGTGTCGATGGGGATCGCAGGTTGCTCTGTAATCGCCGTCGCTGTGTCGATGGGGATCGCAGGATGCTCTGTAATCGCCGTCGCTGTGTCGATGGGGATCGCAGGATGCTCTGTAATCGCCGTCGCTGTGTCGATGGGGATCGCAGGATGCTCTGTAATCGCCGTCGCTGTGTCGATGGGGATCGCAGGATGCTCTGTAATCGCCGTCGCTGTGTCGATGGGGATCGCAGGATGCTCTGTAATCGCCGTCGCTGTGTCGATGGGGATCGCAGGATGCTCTGTAATCGCCGTCGCTGTGTCGATGGGGATCGCAGGATGCTCTGTAATCGCCGTCGCTGTGTCGATGGGGATCGCAGGTTGCTCTGTAATCGCCGTCGCTGTGTCGATGGGGATCGCGGGTTGCTCTGTAATCGCCGTCGCTGTGTCGATGGGGATCGCGGGTTGCTCTGTAATTGCCGTCGCTATGTCGATGGGGATCGCAGGTTGCTCTGTAATCGCCGTCGATGGGGATCGCGGGTTGCTCTGTAATCGCCGTCGATGCGTCAATGGGGATCACAGGTTGCTTTCTGTAATCGCCGTCGATAGGGATCGCGGGTTGCTCTGTAATCGCCGTCGCTGCGTTGATGGGGATCGCAGGTTGTTCTGTAATCGCAGTCGCTGCGTTGATGGGGATCGCAGGTTGCTCTGTAATCGCCGTCGCTGCATCGAAGGGGATCGCAGGTTGCTCTGTAAATGCCGTCGCTGTGTCGATGGGGATCGCGGGTTGCTTTGTAATCGCCGTCGATGGGGATCGCAGGTTGTTCTGTAATCGCCGTCGATGGGGATCGTAGGTTGTTCTGTAATCACCGTCGCTGTGTCGATGGGGATCGCAGGTTGCTCTGTAAACGCTGTCGCTCCGTCGATGGGGATCGCAGGTTGCTCTGTAATCGCCGTCGCTGTGTCGATGGGGATCGCAGGATGCTCTGTAATCGCCGTCGCTGTGTCGATGGGGATCGCAGGTTGCTCTGTAATCGCCGTCGCTGCGTCGATGGGGATCGCAGGTTGCTCTGTAATCGCCGTCGCTGCGAATCGCAGGTTGCTCTGTAATCGCCGTCGCTGCGTCGATGGGGATTGCAGGTTGCTCTGTAATCGCCGTCGATGGGGATCGCGGGTTGCTCTGTAATCGCCGTCGATGGGGATCGCGGGTTGCTCTGTAATTGCCGTCGATGGGGATGAAGTTGCTCTGTAATCGGCGTCACCGCATTGATGCTGGTCGCAGGTTGTTTTGTAATTGTTGTCGCTGTGTCGATGGGGATCGCAGGTTGTTCTGTAATCGCTGTCTCTGTGTCGATGGGGATCGCAGGTTGTTCTGTAATCGCCGTCGATGGGGATCGCGGGTTGCTCTGTAATTGCCGTCGCTGGGGATCGCAGGTTGTTATGTAATCGCCGTCGCTGTGTCGATGGGGATCGCAGGTTGCTCTGTAATCGCCGTCGCTGTGTCGATGGGGATCGCGGGTTGCTCTGTAATTGCCGACGATGGGGATGAAGTTGCTCTGTAATCGGCGTCACTGCATTGATGCTGGTCACAGGTTGTTTTGTAATCGTTGTCGCTGTGTCGATGGGGATCGCAGGTTGTTCTGTAATCGCCGTCGCTGTGTCGATGGGAATTGCAGGTTGTTCTGTAATTGCCGTTGCTGTGTCAATGGGAATTGCAGGTTGTTCTGTAATCGCCGTCGCTGCGTCGATGGGGATCGCAGGTTGCTCTGTAATCGCCGTCGCTGCGTTGATGGGGATCACAGGTTGCTCTGTAATCGCCGTCGATGGGGATCGTGGGTTACTGTGTAATCGCCGTCGCTGTGATGGGGATCGCGGGTTGCTCTGTAATTGTCGTCGCTGTGTCGATGGGGATCGCGGGTTGCTCTGTAAACGCCGTCGCTGCGTCGATGGGGATCGCAGGTTGCTCTGTAATCGCCGTCGATGGGGATGAAGTTGCTCTGTAATCGGCGTCGCTGCATTGATGCTGGTCGCAGGTTGTTTTGTAATCGTTGTCGCTGTGTCGATTGGGATCACAGGTTGTTCTGTAATCGCCGTCGCTTGTCGCTGCGGATCGCAGGTTGCTCTGTAATCGCCGTCGATGGGGATCGCGGGTTGCTCTGTAATCGCCGTCACTGCGTCGATGGGGATCGCGGGTTGCTCTGTAATCGCCGTCGCTGTGTCGATGGGGATTGCGGGTTGCTCTGTAATCGCCGTCGCTGTGTCGATGGGGATCGCGGGTTGTTCTGTAATCGCCGTCGTTGTGTCGATGGGGATTGCGGGTTGCTCTGTAATCGCCGTCGCTGTGTCGATGGGGATCGTGGGTTACTGTGTAATCGCCGTCGCTGTGATGGGGATCGCGGGTTGCTCTGTAATCGCCGTCACTGCGTCGATGGGGATCGCGGGTTGCTCTGTAATCGCCGTCGCGTCGATGGGGATTGCGGGTTGCTCTGTAATCGCCGTCGCTGTGTCGATGGGGATCGCGGGTTGTTCTGTAATCGCCGTCGTTGTGTCGATGGGGATTGCGGGTTGCTCTGTAATCGCCGTCGCTGTGTCGATGGGGATCGTGGGTTACTGTGTAATCGCCGTCGCTGTGATGGGGATCGCGGGTTGCTCTGTAATTGTCGTCGCTGTGTCGATGGGGATCGCGGGTTGCTCTGTAAACGCCGTCGCTGCGTCGATGGGGATCGCAGGTTGCTCTGTAATCGCCGTCGATGGGGATCGCGGGTTGCTCTGTAATTGCCGTCGATGGGGATGAAGTTGCTCTGTAATCGGCGTCGCTGCATTGATGCTGGTCGCAGGTTGTTTTGTAATCGTTGTCGCTGTGTCGATTGGGATCACAGGTTGTTCTGTAATCGCCGTCGCTTGTCGCTGCGGATCGCAGGTTGCTCTGTAATCGCCGTCGATGGGGATCGCGGGTTGCTCTGTAATCGCCGTCACTGCGTCGATGGGGATCGCGGGTTGCTCTGTAAACGCCGTCGCTGTGTCGATGGGGATCGTGGGTTACTGTGTAATCGCCGTCGCTGTGTCGATGGGGATCGCGGGTTGCTCTGTAATTGCCGTCGATGGGGATCAAGTTACTCTGTAATCGGCGTCGCTGCATTGATGCTGGTCGCAGGTTGTTTTGTAATCGTTGTCGCTGTGTCGATGGGGATCGCAGGTTGCTCTGTAATCACCGTCGCTGTGTCGATGGGGATCGCAGGTTGCTCTGTAATCACCGTCGCTGTGTCGATGGGGATCACAGGTTGCTCTGTAATTGCCGTCGCTGAGTCGCTGGGGATCGCAAGTTGCTCTGTAATCGCCGTCGCTGCATTGATGGAGATCGCTGGTGGCTCTGTAATCGATTGAGATCGCAGTTTGCTCTGTAATCGCTGTCTCTGTGTCGATGGGGATCGCAGGCTGCTTTGTAATCGCCGTCACTGCATCGATGGAGATCGCTGGTTGCTCTGTATTCGCTGTCTCCGTGTCGATGGGGATCGCAGGTTGTTCTGTAATCGCCGTCGCTGTGTCGATGGGGATCGCGGGTTGTCCTGTAATCGCCGTCGCTGTGTCGATGGGGATCGCGGGTTGCTCTGTAATCGTCGTCGCTGTGTCGATGGGGATCGCAGGTTGCTTTGTAATCGTCGTCGCTGTGTCGATGGGGATCGCGGGTTGACCCGTAATCGCCGTCGCTGTGTCGATGGGGATCGCGGGTTGATCCGTAATCGCCGTCGCTGTGTCGATGGGGATCGCGGGTTGACCCGTAATCGCCGTCGCTGTGTCGATGGGGATCGCGGGTTGACCCGTAATCGCCGTCGCTGTGTCGATGGGGATCGCGGGTTGACCCGTAATCGCCGTCGCTGTGTCGATGGGGATCGCGGGTTGACCCGTAATCGCCGTCGCTGTGTCGATGGGGATTGCGGGTTGCTCTGTAATCGCCGTCGCTGTGTCGATGGGGATCGCGGGTTGACCTGTAATCGCCGTCGCTGTGTCGATGGGGATCGCGGGTTGCTCTGTAATTGCCGTCGATGGGGATCAAGTTGCTCTGTAATCGGCGTCGCTGCATTGATGCTGGTCGCAGGTTGTTTTGTAATCGTTGTCGCTGTGTCGATGGGGATCGCAGGTTGCTCTGTAATCACCGTCGCTGTGTCGATGGGGATCGCAGGTTGCTCTGTAATTGCCGTCGCTGAGTCGCTGGGGATCGCAAGTTGCTCTGTAATCGTCGTCGATGGGGATGAAGTTGCTCTGTAATCGGCGTCGCTGCATTGATGCTGGTCGCAGGTTGTTCTGGAATCGCTGTCGCTGTGTCGATGGGGATCGCAGGTTGTTCTGTAATCGTTGTCGCTGTGTCGATGGGGATCACAGGTTGCTCTGTAATCGCCGT
The DNA here is from genome assembly GCF_020745735.1 of Hemiscyllium ocellatum. NCBI lineage: Eukaryota > Metazoa > Chordata > Chondrichthyes > Orectolobiformes > Hemiscylliidae > Hemiscyllium > Hemiscyllium ocellatum. The sequence goes on from NW_026867525.1 coordinate 98,522, forward strand.
CGCTGTGTCGATGCTGATCGCTGGTTGCTCTGTAATCGCCGTCGCTGCGAATCGCAGGTTGCTCTGTAATTGCCGTCGCTGTGTCGATGGGGATCGCGGGTTGCTCTGTATTTGCCGTCGATGGGGATCGCAGGTTGCACTGTCATCACCATTGCTGTGTCGAATTTAATGGGAAAACTTGGTTCCTTGAGGTCCTCCCTGCTGTCACGTGCTCTCATTCCAACTTGTGCACTGTCAGAGTGCCTGGAATTGTCTCAGTCTGGTGGAGCCTGCAGCCCCCGCAGTGTCCCGTAGCCTGTCAGATTTTTTTGATCATGTAAGGATCTTGCTGTTAATTGCTGCCCAGTTAATTTAGTTGCAGAATCTATCTCCTCTATTATTGGAAGTGTATGTGGCAGGTTTGGTCACTGTATTGACTAACAGCGGTGTAAACATTTTAATGAGAGCTTCAAGAGTGGAAATGTCAAGATGACCGTGTCAATAGGGGCTCAGAGAGTCATACACTCTCCCTTATTGGTAGGTCACAGGGAGTTCACGTCTAACTGTAAACATCCGAGTCCAAATCCGGAGTGTCACACCCTGGTACAGTGCCAAAACAGTGCTGCCCTGTCGGAGGGTCAGTGCTGAGGGAGTGGGCACTGTCGGAGGGTCAGTGCTGAGGGAGTGCCCCACTGTCGGAGGGTCAGTGCTGAGGGAGTGCCCCACTGTCGGAGGGTCAGTGTTGAGGGAGTGCCGCACTGTCGGAGGGTCAGTGCTGAGGGAGCGCCGCACTGTGGGAGGGTCAGTGCTGAGGGAGTGGGCACTGTGGGAGGGTCAGTGCTGAGGGAGTGGGCACTGTGGGAGGGTCAGTGCTGAGGGAGTGGGCACTGTGGGAGGGTCAGTGCTGAGGGAGCGCCGCACGGTCGGAGGGTCAGTGCTGAGGGAGTGGGCACGGTCAGAGGGTCAGTGCTGAGGGAGTGGGCACTGTGGGAGGGTCAGTGCTGAGGGAGTGGGCACTGTGGGAGGGTCAGTGCTGAGGGAGTGGGCACTGTGGGAGGGTCAGTGCTGAGGGAGTGGGCACTGTGGGAGGGTCAGTGCTGAGGGAGCGCCGCACGGTCGGAGGGTCAGTGCTGAGGGAGTGGGCACGGTCAGAGGGTCAGTGCTGAGGGAGCGCCGCAATGTCGGAGGGTCAGTGCTGAGGGAGCGCCCCACTGTCGGAGGGTCAGTGCTGAGGGAGCGCCCCACTGTCGGAGGGTCAGTGCTGAGGGAGCGCCCCACTGTCGGAGGGTCAGTGCTGAGGGAGCGCCCCATTGTCGGGGGGTCAGTGCTGAGGGAGTGGGCACTGTCGGGCGGTCAGTGCTGAGGGAGTGCCGCACTGTCGGAGGGTCAGTGCTGAGGGAGTGCCGCACTGTCAGTCATTTCAATTAAGATTTTAATCAGAAGCTCAGTTTGCTCTCCTGGGTGGGCCTGGCCACTTGCTATACCCATATTGTCTGTCTGTACCATTTCCTTCATTACTACAGAGGGTTTTCTGTAATTCGTTCATTCATTTGCTGTGACGCATCATGACATCCCAAGGGGGAAGAGGCATCAGAGGAATGCAGCTTCTCTATTATTCTATGTGGATGTATATCTGAATGACTGGCTTTTCTTTGTTTTCTTTACAGGTGGGACCAGCTCAGGATGCAAGCCCCCCTCCAAACACTGCTTGCCTGCCTCATTTGGCTTCACCCCCGCTGAACCCAGCATGTCCAACCAACATGGCCACCTGCCTCTTGGCAACGTGCAGCCCATGTGTGAACTGCAGCAGGTCCGGCAGGGACATCACTGGGGAGTGACCGCTGGCCGGGCACCCAACTCTGACCACCAGAGAGGCAACCACAGTGAGCGGGTACGTTCCAAATACCTCACTGGAGAATGGTTCCTGCCCAAGTTCAGATATGCTCTGATTGCCTGCATCCCTCTCATTCTGTCACGCCCATACACACGCATGCTCTCTCTGTACTCACCTTGGGAATACAGACACTGCCTTGCAAACATGTGCTGCCTTCCTGTCCCTCTTCATCTATCAATGTCAAATTGTTTGCGGGACAGTTAATGGCAGCTTGCTAGTTGAGCCCAGAGCTGCACCAATGTCGACATCTTTCCCAGCAGCAGTTACTGGATTCTGGTTTGGAGCCGCAGTACTGACTGGCCTTTCCCTATTCTAACCCAGGGAAGCCTTTCATTTGTGGGCCCTGATGCCCTGATCCCTCTCCCTGCCCTGACCACTACTCAATGAACTTCCTTTCGTCCATGGGTTTTTTTTTGTCGCCAAGTAAGTTTTTCCTTCAAAAGAAGGTCTGATTCCAATTTGTATTGTAGTTAACTGAATAAAGACCAACGTGCTTTCTCCTTCCTGCTAATCCCCCCGCAACCCCAACCTGTTTCAAGTGTGTCAGCCCGTTGGAACCAGAACCTTCCAGTCCCTGGATTTCCGTAACTCTGCTGTCTGTCTTTGCAGATGCTATCGGACATGACGATCTTACAAAGGAGGATCCCAGTTAGTTTTCGTGATCCTGGGACAGCGCCTCTGAGAAAACTCTCGGTGGATTTGATAAAGACGTACAAGCACATTAATGAGGTGAGCACTTGGCCCTTCAGCTCCTCTCATTGTGTTGGCAGTTAAGTAAAGGTGCGATTGTAGTTTGGGGGGATGACCATGAGACCATAAGGAACAGGACCAGGCTGTTTGACCCCTTGAGCTGGCTCCACTATTCAATAGGTCTAACATGCCTAACATCTCCACATTCCTGCCATTTCTCCATGACCCTTGATTCCCCAACTGATCAAGAGTCTCCTACTCTCTCAGCTTTGAGTATACACAAGGACTCTCCGCACACACTCTGTGCCAGAGAGTTCCAAATACTGTCAAGAAGAAACTTCTCCTGATCTCGGTCTTAAATTGGTGCTTCTTCATTTCTGAGACTGGTTCTAGACTCTCCAGTGAAGGGATGCGTTCTCTCAACATTGACCCTGTCAGACCTCTTAAGAATCTGATATACATCAATGATTTGGAGGAAGGTGTTAGTTGCCTCGTTAGCAAGTTTGCAGATGGCACTAAGATTGGTGGAGTGGCAGATAGTGAAGGGAACTGTTAGAGAATACAGCAAAATATAGATAGATTGGAGAGTTGGGCAGAGAAATGGCAGATGGGGTTCAGACAAATGCGAGGTGATGCGTTTTGAAAGATCCAATTCAAGAGCGAACTATGCAGGAAATGCAAAAGTCCTGAGGAAAGCTGATGTGCAGAGAGGTCTGGGTGTTCAGGTCTGTTCCCTGAAGGTGGCAACGCAGGTCAGTAAAGTGGTCAGTAAGGTGTAGGGCATGCTTTCCTTCATTGGACAGAGTATTGAGTACAAGATTGACAGGTCATGTTACAGTTGTGTAAGACTTTGGCTCGGCCACATTTGGAATATTGCATATAGTTCTGTCGCCGCATTACCAAAAGGATGTGGATGCTTTGGAGAGGGTACAGAGGACGTTCATCAGGATGTTGCCTGGTATGGAGGGCGCTAGGTTTGAGGAGAGGTTGAGTAGGTTAGGATTATTTTCATTGGAAAGAAAGCAGTTGAGGGGGGGGACCTGATTGAGGTCTACAAAATCACAAGCAATGTAGACAGGGTGGATAACAAGAAACTTTTTCCCAGAGGAGTACCAGGGGTCATGAATTCAAAGTGAGAGGGGAAAGGTTTAAGGGAGATATGATTGGAAAATTCTTTACACAGAGGATGGTGGGTGCCTGGAACTCATTGCCAGTGGAGGGGGTTGGGGTGGAACGATAGCATCATTTATGATGTACCTAGACAGAAACATGGATGGGCAGGGAGCAAAGGGATACAGATCCTTGGAAAATATGCGACAGGTTTAGATAGAGGATCTGGATCGGCGCAGGTTTGGAGGGGACGAAGGGCCTGTTCCTGTGCTGTAAGGTTCTTTGTTACGAGATTATTTCTTCTTGTAAACTTCACCTTATTTAGCCTTTGCTTGTCAGCCAATCCCTCCCCATTCCCAGGGATCATCCTCGTGAACTTTCTGTGAAACTGCCTCCAATGAAAAGGCAATGGGACCAGCACTCAGTATTACAGCACCGTGCCCAGTTGCAGTGAGACTTTCCTACTGGTATACTTCAACCCCCTTGGAATAAGGGCCAACATCCAATTAGCTTTCCTGATTCCCTTCTGCCTCTGTGTTTTGTCCACAAGTCCACCCGAGTTCCTTTATGTCACAGCTTTCTGCATTTAAATATTACTCCATTCTTTTGTCCTCCCTTTGAAAATGCACAACTGCACTATTTCTCATGTTATTCTCCATTTGCCACCTTTTTGCCCAGTGACTGAAGCCATGAATATCTCTGAGTAAACTGTGTCCCTCTTGGTGCTTGCCCTGCTATCTGCTTTTTCTTGTGTTGTTTGCAAATGTTGGGATGGGGGAAATGTAACTGTTAGTTAATCGATGTTTCTGTAAGGTGCAATGTGATTGATGTAGCTTCCCCCCCCCCCCCCCGTCTTCACCTTCTCTGACTCAGTCTCTGGAATTCTGCAGGTGTACTATGCCAAGAAAAAGCGTCGCGCCCAACACGTTCCCCCAGACGACTCCAGCAACAAGAAGGAGAGGAAGATTTACAATGACGGCTACGATGATGATAACTATGATTACATTGTGAAGAATGGGGAGAAGTGGATGGAGCGATATGAGATTGACTCCCTGATTGGGAAGGGCTCATTTGGGCAGGTAATTGACAAGGCAGTGTGTAGTTTCAGCAGAGTTAGAAAGTGCCCTGAAATATAGGACTGAGGCCCATTGAAGCTCCAACATTGTATACTCCCAGTTAGAGATGGGGAACATGCAGGATCCTGCTCCTGGTAACGGACCAGTCACTTAAAGTGAACATAGGGCAAGTGTCAAGTCATCTCTGTGATATGCTGGAGAAGGCTGTCTGTTTGCCTTCACCTGTCTCTTTGGTTTCCCAGCAATGTGACCCCCTACCTGTTTTAAACCAGAGCTGAGCTCGAGACAGCATGTTGTGTCCTTCCCACCTGGGCCAGTTATTTCCTCTGCCTCCGAACTCTCCTCTTCCCGTGTACTTCTGGAAGTGCTCTTTCCACCACCATCCCCCCCCCCGCCTCCGCAAATCTCCAACAACGTCCTGATCACCTTCCTAGCAGTATCCTTGGTTTTGCTGACAGATTTTACCATGGCCTTGCTGTCCTAGTGCAGAGACCCTCACCCCCCACCTCAAAAATCCTAATGCCGAGCATTATTCCCTTAGTACTCACTGCTTTGGTGTCTGTTTTTGTAAATGACTTCCTGGCATCTGGCCTATTGATCACTCATTCTCTCGCTCTCTGTCTATCTCCCTCTTCCTCACATTTTCTCCCTCTATATCTTTCTCTTGCACTCTTTCGTTCATGCTATCTCTCTCGTGCTCTGTCTATATCTCTCTCTTGTGTGTGTGCTCTCTCTGTATCTTTCTTCCTTGCTGTCCCTCGCTCACACTATCTCTCTCACCCCCTCTCTCTGCCTGCCTCCCTGTCCCTCCTTTCTGCAGGTAGTGAAGGCCTACGATCACCATGAGCAGGAATGGGTGGCCATCAAGATCATCAAGAACAAGAAAGCCTTCCTGAACCAGGCCCAGATTGAATTGCGCCTTCTGGAGCTCATGAACAAACATGACACCGAGATGAAGTATTACATCGGTAAGAAGGGCCAGTAAAACTGGGCTGTGGAGCAGGCAGGGGGCAGTCACTTACTGGGAAGGTTCCTGGGCTAACTCTGAACTCCTCTTTGAAATAGGCTGGCAACAAGGTGGCTCCCCATCACACGGCATTGAGCAATAACTGTTGGCCTTGTCAGGAACATTCACGTCCTAAAGGAAAGATTGTTCAAGGAAACATAGCCAGGCTCCAGTTCTGGAGTGAAATCTGTTCAAGGGGGGGCCTAGGGTCCTCTCTCCAGTAGGAATCGGGACCACATTCAGAAAGATTGTTGCCAGCCGAAGGTGACTTTGGAAAGCTGTTACCTTTCAGTATTGGAGCGCAGTTTAATGTAAATACAACAGAAAATGTTGGGAATACTCAGCAGATTGAGGAGCATCTGCAGAAAGTGAAGCTGAGTTAATATTTCAGGCATTATAGCAAACAGGAATGAGTGAGAGATGGACCAGGTTGTGACTGAGTGCAGAAGCAGTAAGGGAAAAGGAGGGTCCCTGATTGAGTGTGTGCCGGGAGAGATCAATGGCACTAAGTCAGTTGGATGTAAACTCTTGCCTTTCTGTGTTTGTCATCACCCCCTCTTCCCAACACAGTTCACTTGAAGCGGCATTTCATGTTCCGGAACCATCTGTGCTTGGTCTTTGAGCTGCTCTCCTACAACCTGTACGACCTGCTGAGAAACACCAACTTCCGCGGGGTCTCCCTGAACCTGACTCGCAAGTTTGCCCAGCAGATGTGTACAGCCCTGCTGTTCCTGGCCACCCCTGAGCTCAGTATCATCCACTGTGACCTGAAGCCTGAGAACATCCTCCTGTGTAACCCCAAGCGCAGTGCCATCAAAATCGTCGACTTTGGCAGCTCCTGTCAGCTAGGACAAAGGGTCAGAATGCTGTGCCAAATCCGCTAAAATAGTGTGTCTTTCTGTGTGTGTGTGTGTGTGTGTGTGTGTGTGTGAGAGAGAGAGAGAGAAAGAGCGCGCGCATCTGTGGCGGGACTGTGTGTGTGTGTGTGTGTGTGTGAGAGAGAGAGAGCGCGCCTGTGGGGGGACTGTGTGTGAGAGAGAGCCTGGAGGAGGAGGTGGGGGGTGTGTATGTATGAGAGAGTGAGAGAGCCTTTTGGCAGGGGCGGGGAGGGACTGCGGCTTGTGGAGGCTGTATGTGTGCGTGTGAGCCTGCACTGTGGGGGGGGGGAGGAGGAGGGGGGTGGGCTTGTGGTGTGTGTGTGAGGGAAGTGGGGGGTGGTTTGCGTGAGTGTGTGTGAGAGACAGAGAGCCTGTGGGGGTGCTGTGTGTATGTGCATCTGAGCCTGCAGGGGCTATGAGCGCGTGTCTGGTGTGTGGTGGGCTGGGGCAGGCCATATGCTTCTGCCTCGAATCTCCTCGCGTCCTTCTGCCTGTGCTGTGATGAATCCGTGCAGCTGCCTTAGTGGAATTTGTCCTCTTGTCACAGATTTACCAATATATCCAGAGTCGTTTCTATCGCTCCCCTGAAGTGCTGCTTGGCATGCCGTATGACCTGGCCATTGACATGTGGTCACTGGGCTGTATCCTGGTGGAAATGCACACCGGAGAGCCTCTCTTCAGTGGGTCGAATGAGGTGAGCTACTGTCCTGTGTTGAACACTCACCCCTTGCCTGTCTTACTGCCTTGATCCGGAAGCTCACTGTTTGCTATTGTTGTCTCATTCTGGCCACGTTTTAACTCCCAACCTCTACTTTTCCTGTTTAGGTGGATCAGATGAATAAGATTGTGGAGGTAGTGGGGATTCCACCTAGTCACATGCTGGAACAGGCACCCAAAGCCCGCAAGTACTTTGAGAAGCTCTCTGACGGGCTGTGGGCTGTCAAAAAAGTGAAGGATGTGAAGAAGGTACGTCCTGGGTTCCACCAGGCCCCTTTGAGTTCTGTGTAAGCAGCTGCAGCAGCACACGCTGTGTACTGGGTATCATGGGGCACTCTTCATGACAGCTCTCAGTGGATGCACTCGTGCCCTAGAATGAGAGTGGGGAAAGGGGAGAACCAGGCAGTGTAGGGGTTAGGAGAGTGATGGTCTGAGGGGGAAGCGAGTTGCACGGGGGCAGAGTGTATAGGTTTGGAGAGCAGAGAGAAGCAGAATGTGATCTGGTCTCAGTTGTTGATTTCAGGGTGAAATCTGGATCAAGCGATCATTAAAAAGAAATGTTAGTTAACATGGGGAAGGTTCACTGAAACATAGTCCTGTGAGGCTGCGGTGTCTTTAATAACAGAACAGAGGTTTACTACACAACAGACAAAAACAAAGCAAGCTATCTCGATGTAGAACACAGTTGGGAAAATTCGAAAGCACCTCGCAAGAAAAAAATCAAGGTTCGACCTGTTCCTTAAAGCTACCACTTTGCCTCAATTCAAATCCAGAGAAATTGTCACCCTATATCCAAACTACAAGGTTACCGTCAATGATTCTCCCAATTTATGTCCAATGAACTGTGGGCTGATCTTACATAGAAAATGGAAAGGTGACAGTTTCTCGGCGTCAATTCACCTGCAGATATCGGACAAACTTCTCCTGATCTGAAAGCTGCCCGTGTCAGCCTGTACTGTTGAGGTAATGCATCCCTTTAGCTGCTCTGGCTAAATCTCCTTTCTAGGATCTTGCTTCTGACCCCAATCAGTTCACTTGGAATTGTGAAAACCTGCAATTCCTGGGGCATCCAAAATTAATCCTTGACTATTCTCATCTGTAGTCAAGCTCTTAGCCTTTCATACTAACTCTAGCTGCTGTATACTACTCTGGTGTGAGCAATTTTCCATTTCCCTTTCTTGCGCTCTGACACGGACTGGATGAAGTCACTTATCCAGAAGGACGGTCTGACCTTCACAAAGTTAGCCGGTACTAACATGCCACTACTTGAAAATCCAGGCTCTCAAATGATCTGAATGGATGCGGATATATAAATACCACACCTTTGAGAGGGGAGCACAAGAGAAGTGGGAGGTTGGGAAGAAAAGGAGACAGAGGGGAAACTGTGTCAGGGGAGGATCAACACAGCAAGGAGCAAGGGCAGTAATTGAAATGGGAATGACATATCCTCTGCTCTGTCCACAGGAATATAAAGCAGCTGCTTCCCGCAAACTCCACAACATCATTGGCGTCGAGACGGGCGGACCCAATGGGCGACGGGCAGGTGAACCAGGGCACACGCCAGCCGAGTATTTGAAGTTCAAGGACTTGATTCTGAGGATGCTGGACTATGATCCCAAAACACGAATCACCCCTTTCTATGCACTTCAACACAACTTCTTCAAGAAGACCTTGGATGAAGGGACAAACACAAGTAACAGCATCTCAACCAGCCCCTCCGTGGAGCACAGTCAGTCAGCAAGCACTGCCAGCTCTTTGTCCAGCTCAGGTACAGGCCACCAGCTGCCCCCCCCCCCCCCCCCAATACCTTGGCATGCACATTCACACTTCCTCTTCATCCACCAGTAGATTGCCTCCATCACCCATCTACTCTCCTTTGTTCATGGTCATCTTAAAGCTGGGTATACGTTCAACATAGGACATCCAATAAATCAGCCAGGGTTCCTGCTCCTGATCACTGTCCAGTGATCCCTGCGTGAGAGAGAGGGGGGAAATCAGCCAGGGTTCATGCTCCTCATCACTGCCCAGTGACCCATGGGTTAGAGAGAGAGAGGGGGAGGGAAATCATCCAGGGTTCCTGCTCTTGATCACTGCCCAGTGATCCCGGTGTGAGAGAGAGAGAGAGGAAATCAGCCAGGGTTCCTGCTCCTGATCACTGCCCAGTGATCCCGGTGTGAGAGAGAGAGAGAGAGAGGAAATCAGCCAGGGTTCCTGCACTTGATCACTGTCCAGGGATCCCTGGGTTAGAGAGGGGTGGGGGGGGAGGCGGAAATCAGCCAGGGTTCCTGCTCCTGATCACTGCCCAGGGATCCCTGGGTTAGAGAGGGGTTGAGGGGGAGGCGGAAATCATCCAGGGTTCCTGCTCCTGATCACTGTCCAGGGATCCCTGGGTTAGAGAGGGGTTGAGGGGGAGGCGGAAATCATCCAGGGTTCCTGCTCCTGATCACTGGATCACTGTCCAGTAATCCATGGGTTAGAGAGAGAGGGGGTGGGTGGGGAAATCAGCCAGGGATCCTGCTCCTGATCACTGTTCAGTGATCCCTGCATTGGAGAGAGAGAGAGAGTGCATGCACACAGGGGAAATCAGCCAGAGTTCCTGCTCCTGATCACTGCTCAGTGATCCCAGAGATACGGTGGGCGGCACGGTGGCACAGTGGTTAGCACTGCTGCCTCACAGCGCCAGAGACGCGGGTTCAATTCCCGACTCAGGCGACTGACTGTGTGGAGTTTGCACGTTCTCCCCGTGTCTGCGTGGGTTTCCTCCGGGTGCTCCAGTTTCCTCCCACAGTCCAAAGATGTGCGGGTCAGGTGAATTGGCCATGCTAAATTGCCCGTAGTGTTAGGTAAGGGGTAAATGTAGGGGTATGGGTGGGTTTCGCTTCGGCGGGTCGGTGTGGACTTGTTGGGCCGAAGGGCCTGTTTCCACACTGTAAGTCTAATCTGAAGCTTGATACATAGGGAGAGTGGAGATGAGTCAAGGTTCATGCTTCAGATCACTGTAGCGTTTAAACTTTCAGTGTGTTGCGGTGGCCGTAATTGGACAATGATTGCTTGTCCAGTATATTGTTTTGAAAGATGTCTCTTTTATGGCTCCCTCAATGTGACATTTGCAAAACATTGGCTACAGCACTTTGGGGACGAGTCTGTCACTATCTAACACTGGGGGACAATACTGGTGGCAACAGCTCTATTGGTGTATAACACTGGGGTACAGTGCAGGTGGGGACAGGTCAGTTGCTGTGTAACACAGGGGTACAGTACTGGTGGGAACAGGTCAGTCGCTGTGTAACACGGGGTACAGTACTGGTGGGAGACAGGTCTGCCACTGTATAATACTGGGGTACAGTACAGGTGGAGACAGGCCTGTCACTGTATAACACTGGGATACAGAACTGGTGAGGGCAGGACTGTCACTGTATAACACTGGGGTACAGTACTGGTGGGGGACAGGTCTGTCAATGTAGAACACTGGGGTACAGTCCTGGTGGGGACAGGTCTGTCAATGTAGAACACTGAGGTACAGTCCTGGTGGGAACAGGTCTGTAATGTAGAACACTGGGGTACAGTCCTGGTGGGAACAGGTCTGTAATGTAGAACACTGGGGTACAGTCCTGGTGGGGACAGGTCTGTCACGTATAACACTGGGGTACAGTACAGGTGGGGACAGGTCTGGCCCTGTATAACACTGGGGTACAGTACTGGTGGGGACGGGTCTGTCACTGTACAACACGGGTACAGTACTGGTGGGGACAGGTCAGTCACGATATAACACTGGGGTACATTACTGGTGGGGACAGGACTGTCACGATATAACACTGGGGTACAGTACTGGTGCGTACAGGCCTGTCGCTGTATCACACTGGGGTACAGTCCTGGTGGGGGCAGGTCTGTCACTGTACAACACTGGGGTATAGTACTGGTGGGAGGGACAGGACTGTCACTGTATAACACTGGGGTACAGTACTGGTGTGGACAGGTGTGTCCCTGTATAACACTGGGGTACAGTACTGGTGGGGACAGGTCTGTCACTGTATAACACTGGTATGCCGTACAGGTGGGGACAGGACTGTCCCTGTATAACACCTGGGTACAGTACTGATGGGGGCAGGTCTGCGGCTTACAACACTGGGGTAACGTACTGGTGGGGACAGGTCTGTCCCTGTATAACACTGGGGTACAGTACTGGTGGGGACTGGTCTGTCCCTGTATAACACTGGGGTACAGTACTGGTGGGGACAGGACTGTCGCTGTATATCACAGGGGTAAAGTACTGGTGGGGACTGGTCTGTCACTGAAAAAAACTGGGGTACAGTACTGGTGGGGACAGGTCTGTCACTGTATAACACGGGTGCAGTACTGGTGGGGACAGGTCTGTCGCTGTATCACACTGGGGTGCAGTACTGGTGGGGACAGGTCTGTCGCTGTATCACACTGGGATACAGTACTGGTGGGGGGACAGGTCTGTCACTGAAAAACACAGGGGTACAATCTTGGTGGGTACAGGTCTGTCACTGTATAACACTGGGACACAGTACTGGTGGGGACAGGCCTGTCGCTGTATAACACTGGGGTACAGTACTGGTGGGGACAGGCCTGTCACTATATTAGATTAGATTACTTACAGTGTGGAAACAGGCCCTTCGGCCCAACAAGTCCACACCGACCCGTCGAAGCGCAACCCACCCTTACCCCTACATTTACCCCTTACCTAACTACGGGCAATTTAGCATGGCCAATTCACCTGACCCGCACATCTTTGGACTGTGGGAGGAAAGCGGAGCACCTGGAGGAAACCCATGCAGACACGGGTAACACTGGTGGGGACAGGTCTTTCCCTGTATAACCCTGGGGTACAGTACTGGTGGCGACAAGTCTGTCACTGTATAACACTGGGGTACAGTACTGGTGGCGACAGGTCTGTCACTGTATAACACTGGGGTGCAGTATTGGTGGGGACAGGTCTGTCGCTGATTTACACTGGGGTACAGTACAGGTGGGGGCAGGTCTGTCGCTGTACAACACAGTGGAACAGAACAGGTGGGGACAGGGCTGTCGCATTGTCGCACTAGTGGTACAGTACTGGTGGGGACAGATCTGTCACTGTAGAACACTCGAGTACAGTGCTGATGAGGACAGGTCTGTCACTATAACACAGTGGAACAGTACTAGTGCGGACAGGGCTGTCGCTGTATAGCACTGGGGTACAGTACTGGTGGGGACAGGTCTGTCTCTGTACAACGCTGGTGTACAGTAGGGGTGGGGACAGGTCTGTCCCTATAGAACACTTGGGTACAGTACTGGTGTGGATAGGTACCTGTCACTGTATATCACTGGGTGCAGTGCAGGTGGGGATAGTTCTGTCACCGTTTTACACTGCAGTACAGTACTGGTTTGGACAGGTCTGTCGCAATATATCACTGGGGTACAGTACTGGTGGGATAGGTCTGTCGCTGTATGACACTAGGGAACAGCGCTGGTGGGGACAGGTCTGTCACTATATTACACTGGGGTGCAGTACTGGTGGGAGGGATAGGTCTGTATAACACTGGGGTGCAGTATTGGTGGAGACAGGCCTGTCACTGTACAAGCACTGTGATACAGTACTGTTGGGGACAGGTCTGTGTCTGTGTAGCACTGGGGTACAGTACTGGTGGGGATAGGTCTGTCGCTGTACAACGCTGGGGTACAGTACTGGTGGGGACAGGTCTGTCGCTGTACAACTCTGGGGTACAGTACTGGTGGGGACAGGTCTGTCGCTGTACAACTCTGGGGTACAGTACTGGTGGGGACAGGTCTAAGCCTGTATATCACTGGGGTACAGTACTGGTCGGGGCAGGTCTGTCACTGTCTAACAGCTGGGGAGGGCGGTACGGTCTGTCGCTGTACAACACAGTGGAGCAGTACTGGTGCAGACAGGGCTGTCGATGTATAGCACTGGGGTACAGTACTGGTGGGGACAGGTCTAAGCCTGTATATCACTGGGGTACAGTACTGGTCGGGGCAGGTCTGTCACTGTCTAACAGCTGGGGAGGGCGGTATGGTCTGTCGCTGTACAACACAGTGGAGCAGTACTGGTGCAGACAGGGCTGTTGATGTATAGCACTGGGGTACAGTACTGGTGGGCATAGTTCTGTCACCGTTGTACACTATAGTACACTACTGGTTTGGAAAGGTCTGTCGCAATCTATCACTGGGGTACAGTACTGGTGGGGGCAGGCCTGTCGCTGTATGACACTAGGGAAGAGTGCTGGTGGGGACAGGTCTGTCACTGTAAAACACTGGGGTACAGTACTGGTGGGGACAGGTCTGTCACTGTATAACGCTAGGGTACAGTGCTAGTGGGGACAAGGCTGTCTCTGTAGAACACTCGGGTACAGTGCTGATGAGGACAGGTCTGTCACTATAACACAGTGGAACAGTGCTAGTGCGGACCGGGCTGTCGCTGTATAGCACAGCGGTACAGTACTGGTGGGGACAGATCTGTCACTGTATGACGCTAGGGTAAGTACTGGTGGGGACAGTTCTGTCCCTGTATAACCCTGGGATACAGTACTGGTGGGGACAGATCTGTCCCTGTATAACACTGGGGTACAAACCTGGTGGGGACAGGCCTGTCACTGTATCACGGGTACAGTACTGGTGGGGACAGGTCTGTCACTGTATAACACTGGGGTACAGTACTGGTGGGGACAGGTCTGTCACTGTATAACCCTGGGATACAGTACTGGTGGGGACAGATCTGTCCCTGTATAACACTGGTCGTTGTACAACACAGTGGAACAGAACAGGTGGGGACAGGGCTGTCGCTGTGTAGCACTAGTGGTACAGTACTGGTGGGGACAGATCTGTCACTGTATGACGCTAGGGTACAGTACTGGTGGGGACAGGTCTGTCCCTGCATAACCCTGGGATACAATACTGGTGGGGACAGGCCTGTCACTGTATCACGGGTACAGTACTGGTGGGGACAGGCCTGTCACTGTATCACGGGTACAGTACTGGTGGGGACAGGTCTGTCACTGTATAACACTGCGGTACAGTACTGGTGGGGACAGGTCTGTCACTGTATAACACTGGTGTACAGTACTGGTGGGGACAGGTCTGTCACTGTATAACTCTGGGGTACAGTACTGGTGGGGACAGGTCTGTCGCTGTACAACACAGTGGAACAGTACAGGTAGCGACAGGGCTGTCGCTGTGTAGCATTAGTGAACAGTACTGGTGGGGACAGGTCTGTCACTGTATGCGACTGGGTTACAGTATTGATGGGGGCAGGTCTGTCACTATAACACAGTGGAACAGTACTGATGTGGACAGGGCTGTCGCTGTATAGCACTGGGGTTCAGTATGGGTGGGAGGGACAGGTCTGACACTGTATAACACTGGGATACAGTACTGGTCGGGGCAGGTCTGTCACTGTCTAACACTGGGGTACAGTACAGCTGGGGAGAGTGGTGCGATCTGTCGCTGTACAACACAGTGGAGCAGTACTGGTGGGGACAGGTCTGTCACTGTATAACGCTCGGGTACAGCACTGGTGGGGACAGGGCTGTCACTGTATGATACAGTGGAACTGTACTGGTGCAGACAGGGCTGTTGCTGTAAAGCACTGGGGTACAGTACTGGTGGGGACAGATCTGTCACTGTATATCACTGGGGTACAGTACTGGTGCGGACAGGTCTGTCCCTGTATAACACTGGGGTACAGTACTGGTGGGGACAGGACTGTCACTATATAACACTGGGGTACAGTACTGGTGGGGACAGGACTGTCAATGTATAACACTGGGATACAGTACTGGTCTGTCACTGTATAACACTGGGGTGCAGTACTGGTGGGGACAGGACTGTCACTATATAACACTGGGGTACAGTACTGGTGGGGACAGGACTGTCACTGTATAACACTGGGATACAGTAATGGTCTGTCACTGTATAACACTGGGGTACCGTATTGGTGGTAACACAGTGGGACAGTTGTGCTGGGAACACATCTATCCCAGTAAAACACTGGGGTACAGTACTGGTGGGGACAAGATCGTCTTTGTATAACACTAGGGTACGGCCCTGGAGGGGGCAGGTCTGATCCTGTACAACGTAATGGAACAATTCTGGTGCGGACAGGGCTGTCGCTGTATAGCATTGGGATACAGTAATGGTGGGTTCAAGTTTGTCCCTGTATAACACTGGGATACAGTACTGATGGGGACCGGTCTGTCACTGTATAACACTGGGGTACACAACTGGTGGGGACAGGTCTGTCCCTGTATAACACTGGGGTACAATACTGGTGGGGACAGGTCTGTCCCTGTATAACACTGGGGTACAGTACTGGTGGGGACGGGTCTGTCCCTGTATAACACTGGGGTACAGTACTGGTGGGGCAGGTCTGTCCCTGTATAACACTGGGGTACAGTACTGGTGGGGCAGGTCTGTCCCTGTATAACACAGTTGAACAGTACTGGTGGGGACAGGTCTGTCCCTATAGAACACTTGGGTACAGTACTGATGTGGATAGGTACCTGTCACTGTATATCACTGGGTGCAGTGCAGGTGGGGATAGTTCTGTCACCGTTTTACACTGCAGTACAGTACAGTCTGGTTTGGACAGGTCTGTCGCAATATATCACTGGGATACAGTACTGGTGGGGATAGGTCTGTCCCCGTAAAACACTGGGGTACTGTACTGGTGGGGACAGGTCTGTCGCTGTATAACACTGGGGTACAGTACTGCTGAGGACAGGTCTGTCACTGTATAACACTGGTGTATAGTACTGGTGGGGACAGGTCTGTCACTGTATTACACTGGGGTGCGGTACTGGTGGGGACAGGTCTGTCACTGTACAACACAGTGGAACAGTACAGGTAGCGACAGGGCTGTCGCTGTGTAGCACTAGTGAACAGTACTTGTGGGGACAGGTCTGTCACTATGCGACTGGGTTACAGTACTGATGGGGGCAGGTCTGTCACTATAACACAGTGGAACATTACTAGTGTGGACAGGGCTGTCGCTGTATAGCACTGGGGTTCAGTACGGGTGGGAGGGACAGGTCTGTCACTGTCTAACACTGGGGTACAGTACTGGTTGGGACAGGTCTGTCACTGTCTAACACTGGGGTACAGTACTGGTGGGGATAGGTCTGTCCCTGTAAAACACTGGGGTGCAGTACTGGTGGGAGACAGGCCTGTCGCTCTATTACACTGGGGTACAGTACTGGTGGGGACAGGCCTGTCGCTGTATAACACTGGGGTACAAACCTGGTGGGTACAGTACTGGTGGGGACAGGTCTGTCACTATAACACAGTGGAACAGCACTGGTGCGGACAGGGCTGTCGCTGTATAGCACTGGGGTACAGTACTGGTGGGGACAGGTCTGTCCTGTATAACACTGGGGTACACACCTGGTGGGGACAGGCCTGTCACTGTAACACGGGTACAGTACTGGTGGGGACCGGTCTGTCACTATATTACACTGGGGTGCAGTACTGCTGGGGACAGGTCTGTCACTGTATAACTCTGGGGTACAGTACTGGTGGGGACAGGTCTGTTACTGTACAACACTGGGGTACAGTAGTGGTGGGGACAGGTCTGTCGCTGTCCAACACAGTGGAACAGTAGAGGTAGCGACAGGGCTGTCGCTGTGTAGCACTAGTGAACATTACTGGTGGGGACAGGTCTGTCACTGTATGCGACTGGGTTACAGTACTGATGGGGGGCAGGTCTGTCACTATAACACAGTGGAACAGTACTAGTGTGGACAGGGCTGTCGCTGTATAGCACTGGGGTTCAGTACGGGTGGGAGGGACAGGTCTGACACTGTATAACACTGGGATACAGTACTGGTCGGGGCAGGTCTGTCACTGTCTAACACTGGGGTACAGTACTGGTTGGGACAGGTCTGTCACTGTCTAACACTGGGTACAGTACAGCTGGGGAGAGCGGTGCGATCTGTCGCTGTACAACACAGTGGAGCAGTACTGGTGGGGACAGGTCTGTCACTGTATAACGCTCGGGTACAGCACTGGTGGGGACAGGGCTGTCACTGTATGATACAGTGGAACTGTACTGGTGCAGACAGGGCTGTTGCTGTAAAGCACCGGGGTACAGTACTGGTGGGGACAGGTCTGTCCCTGTGTAGTACTGTGATACAGTACTGGTGGGGACAGGTCTGTCACTGTAAAACACTGGGGTACAGTACTGGTGGGGACAGGTCTGTCCCTGTATAACACTGGGGTACAGTACTGGCGAGGACAGGTCTGCCCCTGGTATAACACTGGGATACAGTACTGGCGGGGACAGGTCTGTCCCTGTATAACACTGGGGTACAGTACTGTTGGGGACAGGTCTGTCACTGTATAACACTGGGGTACAGTACTGGCGAGAACAGGTCTGCCCCTGGTATAACACTGGGGTGCATTAGTGGTGGGGACAGGACTGTCACTGTACAACACTGGTGTACCATTCTGGTGGGGGACAGGTCTGTCCCTGGTATAACACTGGGGTACAGTACTGCTGGGGACAGGTCTATTCCAGTAAAATACAGGGGTACAATACTGGCAGGGACAGGTCTGGTGGTAACACAGTGGGACAGTACTGCTGGGGACACGTCTATCCCAGTAAAACACTGGGGTACAATACTGCTGGGGTCCGCACTGTCTTTGTATAACACGAGGGTATGGTACTGGAGGGGGCTGGTCTGACCCTGTACAACATAGTGGAACAATTCTGGTGGGGACAGGGCTGTCGCTGTATAGCACTGGGATACAGTACTGGTGGGGACAGGCCTGTCACTGTATAACTCTGGGGTACAGTACTGGTGGGGACAGGTCTATCACTGTATAACACTGGTGTATAGTACTGGTGGGGACAGGCCTGTCGCTGTATAACACTGGGATACAGTACTGGTGGGGACCGGTCTGTCACTGTATAACACTGGGGTACAGAACTGGTGGGGACGGGTCTATCCCTGTAAAACACTGGGGTACAGTACTGGTGGGGACGGGTCTATCCCTGTAAAACACTGGGGTACAAACCTGGAGGGGACAGGCCTGTCACTGTAACACGGGTACAGTACTGGTGGGGACAGGTCTGTCACTGTATAACACTGGGATATAGTACTGGTGGGGACAGGTCTATCACTGTATAACACTGGGGTACAGTACTGGTGGGGACAGGTCTGTCACTGTATAATACTGGTGTACAGTACTGGTGGGGACAGGTCTGTCACTGTATAACACTGGGGTACAGTACTGGTGGGGACCAGTCTGTCGCTGTACAACACAGTGGAACAGTACAGGTAGCGACAGAGCTGTCGCTGTGTAGCACTAGTGAACAGTACTGGTGGGGACAGGTCTGTCACTGTATGCGACTGGGTTACAGTACTGATGGGGGGCAGGTCTGTCACTATAACACAGTGGAACAGTACTGATGTGGACAGGGCTGTTGCTGTATTACACTGGGATACAGTACTAGTGTGAACAGGGCTGTCGCTGTATAGCACTGGGGTTCAGTACGGGTGGGAGGGACAGGTCTGACACTGTATAACACTGGGATACAGTACTGGTCGGGGCAGGTCTGTCACTGTCTAACACTGGGGTACAGTAATGGTGGGTTCTGGTCTGTCAGTGTATAACACTGGGATACAGTACTGGTGGGGACAGGTCTGTCCCTGTATAACACTGGGGTACAGAACTGGTGGGGACAGGTCTGTCCCTGTATAACACTGGGATACAGTACTGGTGGGTTCAGGTCTGTCCCTGTAAAACACTGGGATACAGTACTGGTGGGTTCAGGTCTGTCCCTGTATAACACTGGGGTACAGTACTGGTGGGGACAGGTCTGTCCCTGTATAACACTTGGATACAGTACTGGTGGGTTCAGGTCTGTCCCTGTATAACACTGGGGTACAGTACTGGTGGGGACAGGTCTGTCACTGTATAACACTGGGGTACAGTACTGGCGAGGACAGGTCTGTCACTGTATAACACTGGGGTACAGTACTGGCGAGGACAGGTCTGTCCCTGGTATAACACTGGGGTGCATTAGTGGTGGGGACAAGACTGTCACTGTACAACACTGGTGTACCATTCTGGTGGGGGACAGGTCTGTCCCTGGTATAACACTGGGGTACAGTACTGCTGGGGACAGGTCTATTCCAGTAAAATACTGGGTTTCAGTACTGGCAGGGACAGGTCTGGTGGTAACACAGTGGGACAGTACTGCTGGGGACACGTCTATCCCAGTAAAACACTGGGGTACAATACTGCTGGGGTCCGCACTGTCTTTGTATAACACGAGGGTATGGTACTGGAGGGGGCTGGTCTGACCCTGTACAACATAGTGGAACAATTCTGGTGGGGACAGGGCTGTCGCTGTATAGCACTGGGATACAGTACTGGTGGGGACAGGCCTGTCACTGTATAACTCTGGGGTACAGTACTGGTGGGGACAGGTCTATCACTGTATAACACTGGTGTATAGTACTGGTGGGGACAGGCCTGTCGCTGTATAACACTGGGATACAGTACTGGTGGGGACCGGTCTGTCACTGTATAACACTGGGGTACAGAACTGGTGGGGACGGGTCTATCCCTGTAAAACACTGGGGTACAGTACTGGTGGGGACGGGTCTATCCCTGTAAAACACTGGGGTACAAACCTGGAGGGGACAGGCCTGTCACTGTAACACGGGTACAGTACTGGTGGGGACAGGTCTGTCACTGTATAACACTGGGATATAGTACTGGTGGGGACAGGTCTATCACTGTATAACACTGGTGTACAGTACTGGTGGGGACAGGTCTGTCACTGTATAACACTGGGGTACAGTACTGGTGGGGACCAGTCTGTCACTATATTACACTGGGGTGCAGTACTGCTGGGGACAGGTCTGTTACTGTATAACTCTGGGGTACAGTACTGGTGGGGACAGGTCTGTCGCTGTACAACACAGTGGAACAGTACAGGTAGCGACAGAGCTGTCGCTGTGTAGCACTAGTGAACAGTACTGGTGGGGACAGGTCTGTCACTGTATGCGACTGGGTTACAGTACTGATGGGGGGCAGGTCTGTCACTATAACACAGTGGAACAGTACTGATGTGGACAGGGCTGTTGCTGTATTACACTGGGATACAGTACTAGTGTGAACAGGGCTGTCGCTGTATAGCACTGGGGTACAGTACTGGTGGGAGACAGGCCTGTCGCTCTATTACACTGGGGTACAGTACTGGTGGGGGACAGGTCTGTCACTGTAACGCGGGTACAGTACTGGTGGGGACAGGTCTGTCACTATAACACAGTGGAACAGCACTGGTGCAGACAGGGCTGTCGCTGTATAGCACTGGGGTACAGTACTGGTGGGGACAGGTCTGTCCCTGTATAACAATGGGGTACAAACCTGGTGGGGACAGGCCTGTCACTGGAACACGGGTACAGTACTGGTGGGGACAGGTCTGTCACTGTATAACACTGGGGTGCAGTACTGCTGGAGACAGGTCTGTCACTGTACAACACTGGGGTACAGTACTGGTGGGGACAGGTCTGTCGCTGTACAACACAGTGGAACTCTACAGGTAGCGACAGGGCTGTCGCTGTGTAGCACTAGTGAACAGTACTGGTGGGGACAGGTCTGTCACTGTATGCGACTGGGATACAGTACTGGTGGGGACAGGTCTGTCCCTGTATAACACTGGGGTACAGAACTGGTGGGGACAGGTCTGTCACTGTAACACGGGTACAGTACTGGTGGTGGCAGGTCTGTCACTATAACACAGTGGAACGGTACTGGTGCGGACAGGGCTGTCGCTGTATAGCACTGGGGTACAAACCTGGAGGGGACAGGCCTGTCACTGTAACACGGGTATAGTACTGGTGGGGACAGGTTTGTCACTATATAACACTGGGGTACAGTACTGGTGGGGACAGGTCTGTCACTGTATAACACTGGTGTACAGTACTGGTGGGGACAGGTCTGTCACTGTATAACACTGGGGTACACTACTGGTGGGGACCAGTCTGTCACTATATTACACTGGGGTACAGTACTGGTGGGGACAGGTCTGTCACTGTATATCACTGGGGTACAGTACTGGTGCGGACAAGTCTGTCCCTGTGTAACACTGTGATACAGTACTGGTGGGGACAGGTCTGTCCCTGTGTAGCACTGTGATACAGTACTGGTGGGGGCGGGTCTGTGTCTGTATAACACTGGGGTACAGTACTGGTGGGGACAGGACTGTCACTGTATAACACTGGGATACAGTACTGGTCGGATAGGTCTGTCACTGTATAACACTGGGGTACCGTATTGGTGGTAACACAGTGGGACAGTTGTGCTGGGAACACATCTATCCCAGTAAAAGACTGGGGTACAGTGCTGGTGGGGACAAGATCGTCTTTGTATAACACTAGGGTACGGTCCTGGAGGGGGCAGGTCTGATCCTGTACAACGTAATGGAACAATTCTTGTGGGGACAGGGCTGTCGCTGTATAGCATTGGGATACAGTAATGGTGGGTTCAGGTCTGTCCCTGTATAACACTGGGGTACAGAACTGGTGGGTTCAGGTCTGTCCCTGTATAACACTGGGGTGCAGAACTGGTGTGGACAGGTCTGTCCCTGTATAACACTGGGATACAGTACTGGTGGGTTCAGGTCTGTCCCTGTATAACACTGGGGTACAGTACTGGTGGGGACGGGTCTGTCCCTGTATAACACTGGGGTACAGTACTGGTGGGGCAGGTCTGTCCCTGTATAACACTGGGGTACAGTACTGGTGGGGCAGGTCTGTCCCTGTATAACACTGGGGTACAATACTGGTGGGGACAGGTCTGTCCCTGTATAACACAGTTGAACAGTACTGGTGGGGACAGGTCTGTCCCTATAGAACACTTGGGTACAGTACTGGTGTGGATAGGTACCTGTCACTGTATATCACTGGGTGCAGTGCAGGTGGGGATAGTTCTGTCACCGTTTTACACTGCAGTACAGTACTGGTTTGGACAGGTCTGTCGCAATATATCACTGGGGTACAGTACTGGTGGGGACAGGTCTGTCACTGTATAACACTGGGGTGCAGTACTGCTGGGGACAGGTCTGTCACTGTACAACAATGGGGTACAGTACTGGTGGGGACAGGTCTGTCGCTGTACAACACAGTGGAACTCTACAGGTAGCGACAGGGCTGTCGCTGTGTAGCACTAGTGAACAGTACTGGTGGGGACAGGTCTGTCACTGTATGCGACTGGGTTACAGTACTGATGGGGGCAGGGCTGTCGCTGTATTACACTGGGATACAGAACTGGTGGGGACAGGCCTGTCACTGTATAACACTGGGATACAGTACTGGTGCGGACCGGTCTGTCACTGTATAACACTGGGGTACAGAACTGGTGGGGACAGGTCTGTCACTGTAACACGGGTACAGTACTGGTGGTGGCATGTCTGTCACTGTATAACACTGGGGTACAGTACTGGTGGGGACAGGTCTGTCACTGTATAACACTGGGGTACAGTACTGGTGGGGACCAGTCTGTCACTATATTACACTGGGGTACAGTACTGCTGGGGACAGGTCTGTCACTGTATAACTCTGGGGTACAGTACTGGTGGGGACAGGTCTGTCGCTGTACAACACAGTGGAACAGTACAGGTAGCGACAGAGCTGTCGCTGTGTAGCACTAGTGAACAGTACTGGTGGGGACAGGTCTGTGTCTGTATAACACTGGGGTACAGTACTGGTGGGGACAGGACTGTCACTGTAAAACACTGGGGTACTGTACTGGTGGGGACAGGTCTGTCACTGTATAACACTGGGATACAGTACTGGTGGGGACCGGTCTGTCACTGTATAACACTGGGATACAGTACTGGTGGGGACCGGTCTGTCACTGTATAACACTGGGGTACAGAACTGGTGGGGACAGGTCTGTCCCTGTATAACACTGGGGTACAGTACTGGTGGGGACGGGTCTGTCCCTGTAAAACACTGGGGTACAAACCTGGTGGGGACAGGCCTGTCACTGTAACACGGGTACAGTACTGGTGGGGACAGGTCTGTCACTATAACACAGTGGAACAGTACTGGTGCGGACAGGGCTGTCACTGTATAGCACTGGGGTACAGTACTGGTGGGGACAGGTCTGTCACTGTCTAACACTGGGTATAGTACAGCTGGGGAGAGCGGTGCGATCTGTCGCTGTACAACACAGTGGAGCAGTACTGGTGGGGACAGGTCTGTCACTGTATAACGCTCGGGTACAGCACTGGTGGGAACAGGGCTGTCACTGTATGATACAGTGGAACTGTATTGGTGCAGACAGGGCTGTTGCTGTAAAGCACTGGGATACAGTACTGGTGGGGACAGGTCTGTCACTGTATATCACTGGGGTACAGTACTGGTGCGGACAGGTCTGTCCCTGTGTAACACTGTGATACAGTACTGGTGGGGACAGGTCTGTCCCTGTGTAGCACTGTGATACAGTACTGGTGGGGACCGGTCTGTGTCTGTATAACACTGGGGTATAGTACTGGTGGGGACAGGACTGTCACTGTATAACACTGGGATACAGTACTGGTCGGATAGGTCTGTCACTGTATAACACTGGGGTACCGTATTGGTGGTAACACAGTGGGACAGTTGTGCTGGGAACACATCTATCCCAGTAAAAGACTGGGGTACAGTGCTGGTGGGGACAAGATCGTCTTTGTATAACACTAGGGTACGGTCCTGGAAGGGGCAGGTCTGATCCTGTACAACGTAATGGAACAATTCTTGTGGGGACAGGGCTGTCGCTGTATAGCATTGGGATACAGTACTGGTGGGGACAGGTCTGTCCCTGTATAACACTGGGGTGCAGAACTGGTGGGGACAGGTCTGTCCCTGTATAACACTGGGGTACAATACTGGTGGGGACAGGTCTGTCACTGTATAACACTGGGGTACAGTACTGGTGGGGACAGGTCTGTCCCTGTATAACACTGGGGTACAGTACTGGTGGGGCAGGTCTGTCCCTGTATAACACTGGGGTACAATACTGGTGGGTTCAGGTCTGTCCCTGTATAACACTGGGGTACAGAACTGGTGGGGACAGGTCTGTCCCTGTATAACACTGGGGTACAGAACTGGTGGGGACAGGTCTGTCCCTGTATAACACTGGGGTACAGTACTGGTGGGGACAGGTCTGTCCCTGTATAACACTGGGGTACAATACTGGTGGGGACAGGTCTGTCCCTGTATAACACAGTTGAATAGTACTGGTGGGGACAGGTCTGTCCCTATAGAACACCATGGTACAGTACTGGTGTGGATAGGTACCTGTCACTGTATATCACTGGGTGCAGTGCAGGTGGGGATAGTTCTGTCACCGTTTTACACTGCAGTATAGTACTGGTTTGGACAGGTCTGTCGCAATATATCACTGGGGTACAGTACTGGTGGGGATAGGTCTGTCCCTGTAAAACACTGGGGTACTGTACTGGTGGGGACCGGTCTGTCGCTGTATAACACTGGGGTACAGTACTGGCGAGGACAGGTCTGTCCCTGGTATAACACTGGGGTGCATTACTGGTGGGGACAGGACTGTCACTGTACAACACTGGTGTACCATTCTGGTGGGGGACAGGTCTGTCATAGTATAACATTGGGGTACAGTACTGCTGGGGACAGGTCTATTCCAGTAACATACAGGGGTACAATACTGGCAGGGACAGGTCTGGTGGTAACACAGTGGGACAGTACTGCTGGGGACACGTCTATCCCAGTAAAACACTGGGTTTCAGTACTGGCAGGGACAGGTCTGGTGGTAACACAGTGGGACAGTACTGCTGGGGACACGTCTATCCCAGTAAAACACTGGGGTACAATACTGCTGGGGTCCGCACTGTCTTTGTATAACACGAGGGTATGGTACTGGTGGGGCTGGTCTGACCCTGTACAACATAGTGGAACAATTCTGGTGGGGACAGGCCTGTCACTGTATAGCACTGGGGTACAGTACTGGTGGGGACAGGTCTGTCACTGTATAACACTGGGATATAGTACTGGTGGGGACAGGTCTGTCACTGTATAACTCTGGGGTACAGTACAGGTAGCGACAGGTCTGTCACTGTACAACACTGGGGTACAGTACTGGTGGGGACAGGTCTGTCGCTGTATGCGACTGGATTACAGTACTGATGGGGGCAGGTCTGTCACTATAACACAGTGGAACAGTACTAGTGTGGACAGGGCTGTCGCTGTATAGCACTGGGGTTCAGTACGGGTAGGAGGGACAGGTCTGTCACTGTCTACCACTGGGGTACAGTACTGGTTGGGACAGGTCTGTCACTGTCTACCACTGGGGTACGGTACTGGTTGGGAGAGCGGTGTGATCTGTCGCTGTACAACACAATGGAGCGGTACTGTTGGGGACAGGGCTGTCACTGTATGATACAGTGGAACTGTACTGGTGCAGACAGGGCTGTTGCTGTAAAGCACTGGGGTACAGTACTGGTGGGGACAGGTCTGTCCCTGTGTAGCACTGTGATACAGTACTGGTGGGGACAGGTCTGTGTCTGTGTAGCACTGGGGTACAGTACTGGTGGGGACAGGTCTGTCCCTGTGTAGTACTGTGATACAGTACTGGTGGGGACGGGTCTGTGTCTGTATAACACTGGGGTACAGTACTGGTGGGGACAGGTCTGTCACTGTACATCACTGGGGTACAGTACAGGTGGGGCAGGTCTGTCCCTGTATAACACTGGGGTACAATACTGGTGGGGACAGGTCTGTCCCTGTATAACACTGGGATACAGTACTGGTGGTGACAGGTCTGTCCCTGTATAACACTGGGGTACAATACTGGTGGGGACAGGTCTGTCACTGTATAACACTGGGGTACAGTACTGGTGGGGACGGGTCTGTCCCTGTATAACACTGGGGTACAGTACTGGTGGGGCAGGTCTGTCCCTGTATAACACTGGGGTACAATACTGGTGGGGGCAGGTCTGTCCCTGTATAACACTGGGGTACAATACTGGTGGGGACAGGTCTGTCCCTGTATAACACAGTTGAATAGTACTGGTGGGGACAAGTCTGTCCCTATAGAACACCATGGTACAGTACTGGTGTGGATAGGTACCTGTCACTGTATATCACTGGGTGCAGTGCAGGTGGGGATAGTTCTGTCACCGTTTTACACTGCAGTACAGTACTGGTTTGGACAGGTCTGTCGCAATATATCACTGGGGTACAGTACTGGTGGGGATAGGTCTGTCCCTGTAAAACACTGGGGTACTGTACTGGTGGGGACCGGTCTGTCGCTGTATAACACTGGGGTACAGTACTGGCGAGGACAGGTCTGTCCCTGGTATAACACTGGGGTGCATTACTGGTGGGGACAGGACTGTCACTGTACAACACTGGTGTACCATTCTGGTGGGGGACAGGTCTGTCATAGTATAACACTGGGGTACAGTACTGCTGGGGACAGGTCTATTCCAGTAACATACAGGGGTACAATACTGGCAGGGACAGGTCTGGTGGTAACACAGTGGGACAGTACTGCTGGGGACACGTCTATCCCAGTAAAACACTGGGTTTCAGTACTGGCAGGGACAGGTCTGGTGGTAACACAGTGGGACAGTACTGCTGGGGACACGTCTATCCCAGTAAAACACTGGGGTACAATACTGCTGGGGTCCGCACTGTCTTTGTATATCACGAGGGTATGGTACTGGTGGGGCTGGTCTGACCCTGTACAACATAGTGGAACAATTCTGGTGGGGACAGGCCTGTCACTGTATAGCACTGGGGTACAGTACTGGTGGGGACAGGTCTGTCACTGTATAACACTGGGATATAGTACTGGTGGGGACAGGTCTGTCACTGTATAACACTGGGATATAGTACTGGTGGGGACAGGTCTGTCACTACAACAAAGTGGAACAGTACTAGTGCGGACAGGCCTGTTGCTGTATTGCACTGGGATACAGTACTGGTGGGGATAGGTCTGTCCCTGTAAAACACTGGGGTACAGTACTGGTGGGGACAGGTCTGTCACTGTATAACTCTGGGGTACAGTACAGGTAGCGACAGGTCTGTCACTGTACAACACTGGGGTACAGTACTGGTGGGGACAGGTCTGTCGCTGTATGCGACTGGATTACAGTACTGATGGGGGCAGGTCTGTCACTATAACACAGTGGAACAGTAGTAGTGTGGACAGGGCTGTCGCTGTATAGCACTGGGGTTCAGTACGGGTAGGAGGGACAGGTCTGTCACTGTCTACCTCTGGGGTACAGTACTGGTTGGGACAGGTCTGTCACTGTCTAACACTGGGGTACAGTACTGGTGGGGAGAGCGGTGTGATCTGTCGCTGTACAACACAGTGGAGCGGTACTGTTGGGGACAGGGCTGTCACTGTATGATACAGTGGAACTGTACTGGTGCAGACAGGGCTGTTGCTGTAAAGCACTGGGGTACAGTACTGGTGGGGACAGGTCTGTCACTGTATATCACTGGGGTAGAGTACTGGTGGGGACAGGTCTGTCCCTGTGTAGCACTGTGATACAGTACTGGTGGGGACAGGTCTGTGTCTGTGTAGCACTGGGGTACAGTACTGGTGGGGACAGGTCTGTTGTTGTGGTTCTGCTCGCTGAGCTGGAAGTTTTTGCTGCAAACGTTTCGTTCCCTGGCTAGGGAACATCATCAGTGCTGTTGGAGCCTCGTGTGAAGCGCTGCTTTGATGTTTCTTTGATGAATACTGGTGGGGACAGGCCTGTCACTGTAACACGGGTGCAGTACTGGTGGGGACAGGTCTGTCACTATAACACAGTGGAACAGTACTGGTGCGGACAGGGCTGTCGCTGTATAGCACTGGGGTACAGTACTGGTGGGGACAGGTCTGTCCCTGTATAACACTGGGGTACAAACCTGGAGGGGACAGGCCTGTCACTGTAACACGGGTATAGTACTGGTGGGGACAGGTCTGTCACTGTATAACACTGGGGTACAGTACTGGTGGGGACAGGTCTGTCACTGTATAACACCGGGGTACAGAACTGGTGCGGACAGGTCTGTGTCTGTGTAGCACTGGGATACAGTACTGGTGGGGACGGGTCTGTGTCTGTATAACACTGGGGTACAGTACTGGTGGGGACGGGTCTGTGTCTGTATAACACTGGGGTACAGTACTGGTGGGGACAGGTCTGTCCCTGTGTAGCACTGTGATACAGTACTGGTGGGGACGGGTCTGTGTCTGTATAACACTGGGGTACAGTACTGGTGGGGACAGGACTGTCACTGTATAACACTGGGGTACAGTACTGGTGGGGACAGGACTATCACTGTATAACACTGGGATACAGTACTGGTCGGATAGGTCTGTCACTGTATAACACTGGGGTACCGTATTGGTGGTAACACAGTGGGACAGTTGTGCTGGGAACACATCTATCCCAGTAAAACACTGGGGTACAGTGCTGGTGGGGACAAGATCGTCTTTGTATAACACTAGGGTACGGTCCTGGAGGGGGCAGGTCTGATCCTGTACAACGTAATGGAACAATTCTGGTGCGGACAGGGCTGTCGCTGTATAGCATTGGGATACAGTAATGGTGGGTTCAGGTCTGTCACTGTATAACACTGGGATACAGTACTGGTGGGGACAGGTCTGTCCCTGTATAACACTGGGGTACAGTACTGGTGGGGACAGGTCTGTCGCTGTACAACACAGTGGAACAGTACAGGTAGCGACAGAGCTGTCGCTGTGTAGCACTAGTGAACAGTACTGGTGGGGACAGGTCTGTCACTGTATGCGACTGGGTTACAGTACTGATGGGGGGCAGGTCTGTCACTATAACACAGTGGAACAGTACTAGTGTGGACAGGGCTGTTGCTGTATAGCACTGGGGTTCAGTACGGGTGGGAGGGACAGGTCTGACACTGTATAACACTGGGATACAGTACTGGTCGGGGCAGGTCTGTCACTGTCTAACACTGGGGTACAGTAATGGTGGGGACAGGTCTGTCCCTGTATAACACTGGGGTACAGAACTGGTGGGGACAGGTCTGTCCCTGTATAACACTGGGGTACAATACTGGTGGGGACAGGTCTGTCCCTGTATAACACAGTTGAACAGTACTGGTGGGGACAGGTCTGTCCCTATAGAACACTTGGGTACAGTTCTGGTGTGGATAGGTACCTGTCACTGTATATCACTGGGTGCAGTGCAGGTGGGGATAGTTCTGTCACCGTTTTACACTGCAGTACAGTACTGGTTTGGACAGGTCTGTCGCAATATATCACTGGGATACAGTACTGGTGGGGACAGGTCTGTCGCTGTATAACACTGGGGTACAGTACTGTTGGGGACAGGCCTGTCACTGTATAACACTGGGATACAGTACTGGTGGGGACGGGTCTGTCACTGTATAACACTGGGGTACAGTACTGATGGGGACAGGTCTGTCACTGTATAACACTGCGATACAGTACTGGTGGGGACACGTCTGTCACTGTATAACACTGGGGTACAGTACTGGTGGGGACAGGTCTGTCACTGTATAACACTGGGGTACAGTACTGGTGGGGACAGGTCTGTCACTGTATAACACTGGGGTACAGTACTGATGGGGACAGGTCTGTCACTGTATAACACTGGGGTACAGTACTGGTGGGGACAGGTCTGTCACTGTATAACACTGGGGTACAGTACTGGTGGGGACAGGTCTGTCACTGTGTAACACTGGGGTACAGTACTGGTGGGGACAGGTCTGTCACTGTATAACACTGGGGTACAGTACTGGTGGGGACAGGTCTGTCACTGTGTAACACTGGGGTTCAGTACTGGTGGGGACAGGTCTATCACTGTGTAACACTGGGGTACAATGCTGGTGGGGACAGGTCTGTCCCTGTATAACACTGGGGTACAGTACTAGTGGGGACAGATTCTGGATCAGTGGTGCTGGAAGAGCACAGCAGTTCAGGCAGCATCCAACGAGCAGTGAAGTTTAAGTTTCGGGCAAAAACCCTTCATCAGGAAGGGCTTTTGCCCGAAACGTCGATTTCGCTGCTCGTTGAATGCTGCCTGAACTGCTGCGCTCTTCCAGCACCACTGATCCAGAATCTGGTTTCCAGCATCTGCAGTCATTGTTTTTACCTTTTAACTAGTGGGAACAGGTCTGTCCCTGTATAACACTGGGGTACAGGACTGGTGGGGACAGGCCTGTCGCTATATAACAGTGGGCTACAATACTGGTGGGACAGGTCTGTCCCTGTATAACACTGGGGTACAGTACTGGTGGGGACCGGTGTGTCCCTGTATAACACTGGGGTACAGGACTGGTGGGGGACTGGTCTGGCACTGTATAACACCGGGGTACAGTATGGGTGGGGACAGGTCTGACCCTGTATAACACTTGGGTACAGTACTGGTGGGGACAGGTGTGTCACTGTATACGACTGGGGTACAGAACAGGTCTGTCAGTATAACGTAGTGGAACAGTTCTGGTGGGGACAGGTCTGTCACTGTATAACACTGGGGTACAGTACTGGTGGGGACAGATCTGTCACTGTATAACACTGGGGTACAGTACTGGTAGGCACAGGTCTGTCCCTGTTTTACACTGGGGTCCAGTCCTGGTGGGGACAGGTCTGTCACTGTATAACACTGGGGTACAGTACTGGCGAGGACAGGTCTGTCCCTGGTATAACACTGGGGTGCATTACTGGTGGGGACAGGACTGTCACTGTACAACACTGGTGTACCATTCTGGTGGGGGACAGGTCTGTCATAGTATAACACTGGGGTACAGTACTGCTGGGGACATGTCTATTCCAGTAAAATACAGGGGTACAATACTGGCAGGGACAGGTCTGGTGGTAACACAGTGGGACAGTACTGCTGGGGACACGTCTATCCCAGGAAAACACTGGGGTACAATACTGCTGGGGTCCGCACTGTCTTTGTATAACACGAGGGTATGGTACTGGAGGGGGCTGGTCTGACCCTGTACAACATAGTGGAACAATTCTGGTGGGGACAGGGCTGTCGCTGTATAACTCTGGGGTACAGTACTGGTGGGGACAGGTCTGTCCCTGTATAGCACTGGGGTACAGTACTGGTGGGGACAGGTCTGTCACTGTATAATACTGGGGTACAGTACTGGCGAGGACAGGTCTGTCCCTGGTATAACACTGGGGTACAGTACTGGTGGGGACAGGTCTGTCCCTGGTATAACACTGGGGTGCATTACTGGTGGGGACAGGACTGTCACTGTACAACACTGGTGTACCATTCTGGTGGGGGACAGGTCTGTCCCTGGTATAACACTGGGGTACAGTCCTGCTGGGGACAGGTCTATTCCAGTAAAATACTGGGTTTCAGTACTGGCAGGGACAGGTCTGGTGGTCACACAGTGGGACAGTACTGCTGGGGACACGTCTATCCCAGTAAAACACTGGGTTTCAGTACTGGCAGGGACAGGTCTGGTGGTCACACAGTGGGACAGTACTGCTGGGGACACGTCTATCCCAGTAAAACACTGGGGTACAATACTGCTGGGGTCCGCACTGTCTTTGTATAACACGAGGGTATGGTACTGGAGGGGGCTGGTCTGACCCTGTACAACATAGTGGAACAATTCTGGTGGGGACAGGGCTGTCACTGTATAACACTGGGGTACAGTACTGGTGGGGGACAGGTCTGTCACTGTATAACACTGGGGTACAGTACTGGTGGGGACAGGTCTGTCACTGTATAACACTGGGATGTAGTCCGGTGGTTTGGGTGTGTTACGTCTTGTGTGTTTTGGTTGTATAGTTGTCACACTGCACTGGTCCCCTATTGTTTAGTTGAATGCTGAGTTTTGATTGAGTTACCGGTTTCCCTTTGGGATTGTTGATCGACAGTGACGTGACAGTGGATTACGGTTTTCCTCCCCAGCCACTTGTACATTTTCTTTCACTTCCAGCTTTTTTTGTGGTGCCATTGTTGGCTGGATGTGCCGTATATTTGTGCTGTCTGTGTGTGCTCAGTTTTACTGTTTTATTGTCTCCTGTCTCTCCCTTGTGCTCCCCACGTGTACCTGCTCCTGGGCATCTCCTCTGCTAACCATTCACCGTTCCTACTCTCAGGTGGTTCCAGTGGGTCTTCAAGTGACAACCCGAATCAACGGTACACCAGCCGCTACTGCAATGGCACCGAAGCTCAAACAGACTATGAAATGCACAGTCCACAGGTACGGAATCTCCGAACCTCTCGGCTCAATCATGTAGCCTTCGAGCAGTGCATGGTGGGGGTTGAGTGGGTGGCTGTTGGGCCATTGCCAAGCTGGTCCCTTTACCAATCCCCGGCCTTCAGTGCCACACAGCATATCTGCCACAGTGAAGACTTGCCAGCAGTTTCCAACGTGCCCTTGGAGCCAGAAGCAGAGCAGAACAGAGAAGCCTGTGACAAACAATTCTCATCTTCCACAAGTTTCTGCCCTCCCACTCTCCCTCCCTCCCACTCTCCCTACCTTCCCACAGGTGCTATCTTTCAGATGTGACTCCGAATGGAAGCAGAGACAATGCACAGAGATCTTTCTTGAGTTGAACATTTTGAAGAGACAAAGTATTGGAGACCGTCTTTTCAGGGTCCTGGATCCCAGTGAACATCTATCTTCTTTTCATCTTGAGTGTAAATGCACTGATTCTGAATTGTGTTTGTCTTCATTCTGTGTGTCTGCTTATATATATGTTTATGCGAATCAACTTACGTTAATTAGTGTCTCTGTCTTAGTGTGTGTCTGTCTCCCTCACGATGTGCGTGTCTTTCTTACTTGTGTTTAATGTGTGTCTGTCTGTCTGTCTCTCTGTCTAGATTTTCATGTTTGTGCGTGTCTATATCTAGATGTACGTATATGTGTCTTTCTAGATGTACGTGTGTTTGTGCGTGTCTCTCTACCTGGATGTAGATGTGTGTGTTAGTTCCTGCTTGTTTGATTGCCTTCTCTCTCTCCCCCCTTCCCTCTGATCTTGACCTTTCTGCCTTCGTGTGTGTGTGTGTGTGTGTGTGTGTGTGTGTTAAATTTGTCTCCTCCTCCTCTTCATGCTGTGGGAAGTGGCTAACTCCCTGTGCCCAGTGTGCCAATGGTGATGGTGTGCTGTCCATGATGGCCAACTTCCTGCGGCTGTGTTTGAATTGCTGCATCCCTCAGTGTTTGGGGAGAGAGGGTTTGGAGTGTCTCTGCGGCTGAGATGGGAACATTCGAAAGCAATGCTTTCCATTCAGTCTTTCAACCCAGTCTGCATGCTCTCAGTTCCAGTGAGGTATGGCAGTAAGCCCCGCACCGTGGGAATACACATGCACTATCCACTGGGACTAACCACAAACAGGGCAATGAGCCTCATCCCTCCCCTCCCGATCTTCCTCGAATATCAGACAACATCCTCAGTGTGTAGATGAAGGTTTTTGCAGTTCCTGGCGTTCAGCTCCAGAACGGGACCAGTGGCTACCCCAAGTGTCTGCCACACACACCTTTTAAGACCGATTTGATACTGTGAAATTGGACAGCAAGCAGGTCAGAGTGCATGGGCTGAGAGGGCACTCGTGACAGAGTCAGCTCCCTGCCTTCCTCCAGTGTCTGTGCCTCCATTGCAGCCCGTTGGGCAGGCGTGCACACACACACACAGTCAGATTCAGGCACACAAACCTGCAAGCACACGATTGTCTGTGGTGTACACTGCTGGCTATGGGCCAGGTGCCAGGCAGCCGTTTTCCATACCCAGTGCAGTTAGCACTTACAGACTGACCCTGCTTGCTGCTTTTCCCTTGAGGTGAAATGATGACCTCATTGAGATCTCTAGCAGTATTCAGAGGAGTTGAGAAACTTTCTATCCTCTAGAAGGAGAGGAGATTCCAAAACAGGACCACTTGCAGTTCAACCTTGATCTGATTGAATAGGGGATCAGGCAGGAGGGCTGAATCACTATATTCCGTCCATTCCAGGAGACAAGCCATTACACCCCTCGTTGGACAATGCTCATACGTTAAATACAGGATACCCCCTCTCTCTAACCCAGGGGTCACTGGGCAGTGATCAGGAGCAGGAACCCTGGCTGATTTTTCCCCCCCTTCTCTCTCTCTAACCCAGGGATCACTGGGCAGTGATCAGGAGCAGGATCCCTGGCTGATTTCCCCCCTCTCTCTCTAACCCAGGGATCACTGGGCAGTGATCAGGAGCAGGATCCCTGGCTGATTTCCCCCCCACCTCTCTCTCTCTCTCTCTCTCTCTCTCTCTCTCTCTCTCACTCACACCCAGGGATCACTGGACAGTGATCAAGAGCAGGATCCCTGACTGATTTCCCACCTCTCTCTGTCTGTCTCTGTTCCATTTTGTCACTTTGCGATAGGAAGGATGTTATTAAACTGGAAAGAGTGCAGAAGAGATTTACAATGATGTTGTCAGGACTCAAGAGTCTGAGTTATAGGGAGAGGTTGGACTAACTTGGACTTCTTTCTTTAGAACATCGGGTACTGAGGGGGGATCTTACAGAAGTGTATAAGATCTTGAGAGGTATGGTTAGAACATAGAACATTACAGCGCAGTCTAGGCCCTTCGGCCCTCAATGTTGCACCGACCTGTGAAACCAATCTGAAGACCATCTAATCTACACTGTTCCATTATCATCCATGTGCCTATCCAATGATCATTTCAATGCCCTTAAAAGTTGGCGAGTTTACTACTGTTACAGACAGTGCGTTCTATGCCCCTACTACTCTGAGTAAAGAAACTACCTCTGATATCTGTCCTATATCTATCATCCCTCAATTTAAAGCTATGCCCCTCGTGCTAACCATCACCATCTGAGGAAAAAGGCTCTCCTGCCCACCCGATCTAACCCTCTGATGATCCTGTATGTCACCTCTCTACCACCTTCTCTCTAATGAGAACAGCCTCAAGTTCCTCAGCCTTTCCTCATAAGAGCTTCCCTCCTGACCAGGCAACATCCCGGTAAATCTCCTCTGCACCTTTTCCAAAGCTTCCACATCCTTCCTATAACGCGGTGACCAGAACTGTACACAATACTCCAAGTGCGACTGCACCAGAGTTTTGTACAGCTACAGCATGATCTCATGGCTCCGAAACTCAATCCCTCTCCCAATAAAAGCTAACACACCGTACGTCTTCCTAACAACCCTATCAATCTGGGTGGCAACTTTCAGGGGTCTATGTACATGGACACCGAGATCTTTCTGCCCATCTATACTACTAAGAATCTTACCATTAGCTGAGTACTCTGCATTCCTGTTACTCCTTCCAAAGTGGGTCACCTCACACTTTTCTACATTTGGAAACCTCTCATTTGCCATCTCTCAGCCCAGCTCTGCAGCTTTTCTATGTCCCACTGTAACCTACAACATCCTTCAGCACTATCCACAACCCCACCGACCTTAATGTCTTCCACAAATTTACTAACCCATCCTTCTACGCCCTCATCCAGTTCATTTATAAAAATGACAAACAGCAGTGGCCCCCAAACAGATCCTGGCAGTACCCCACTAATAACTGAACTCTAGGATGAACATTTCCCATCAACCACCACCCTCTGTCTTCTTTCAGCTCACCAATCTCTGACCCAAACCACGAAATCCCCCTCAATCCCAGGCCTCCGTATTTACTGCAATAGCCTACCGTGGGGAACCTTATCAAACACCTTCCTGAAATCCATATACACCACATCAACCACTACCCCCATCCACCTGTTTGGTCACTTTCTCAAAGAACTCAGTAAGGTTTGTGAGGCATGACCTACCCTTCACAAAACTGTGCTGACTATCTCTTATCAAATGATTCCTTTTAGATGATTATAAATCCTATCTCTTACAACCATTTCCAACACTTTACCCACAACTGAAGTAAGACTCACAGATCTATAATTACCAGGGTTGTCTCTACTCCCCTTCTTGAACAAGGGAACAACATTTGCTATCCTCCAGTCTGCTGGCACTATTCTTGTGGACAATGATGACATAAAGATCAAAGCCAAAGGCTCAGTAATCTCCTCCCAGGCTTCCCAGAGAATCCGAGGATAAATCCCATTTGGCCCAGGGGAGTTATCTATTTTCACACTTTGCAGAATTGCTACCAGCTCCTCCTTATGCACCTTTAACGTGTCTAGTCTAATAGCCTGTATCTCCGTATTCTCCTCAATAATGTTTTTATTGGTGTGTGAATAGTGTGACAGGGTGAATACACTCAGTCTTTTTCCCAGGGTTGGGAATTCAAGGACTAGAAGGTGTCCGTTTAAGGTTAGAGGGGAAAGAATAAAAGGGAACCTGAGGGTAATGGTTTGTACACACAGGGTGGGACACATATGGAATGAGGTGGGTTCATTAACAACATTTAAAAGCCATTTGGACAAATCCATGGATAGCAAAGGATTAGAAGGATAGGGGAGAAAGTGAGGACTGCAGATGTTCGAGTGTCAATGTCTAAAAGGGTGTTGCTGGAAAAGCACAGCAGGTCAGGCAGCTTCCGAGGAGCAGGAAGGTTGACATTTCAAGCATAAGCCCTTCATCAGGAATACCCGAAATGTTGACTGTCCTGCTCCTCAGAAGCTGCTTGACCTGTTCTGCTTTTCCAGCACCACCCTTTTAGACCTGGAAGGAGATGGACCAAGTGCAGGGAAATGGGGTTGGCATTGCTGGTTGTTTACGCTGGCCTGGACCGGCCTGTCTCCGTGCTGTAGGACTCGATGACTGTAACCGGGGATGAGTGGACAGTGATCAGGGAGCAGACACTCTGGTCCTGAGCTGAGGGCAGTGATTCCAAGCTGCCTGGGGCTGGGGGCCTGGCTCTGTGTCGGTGGACGGGGGTTTGTGAGTTCTGACGTTGCTGGTTTTTGTGTTTGCAGGTTCCACGGCCACCTTCCGTGCACCATCCACTGTGGCTGTGGAACAGTGGCCACGCTCCAGTCAGCAGCAGCAGCAGCAACCTGTACCCAGCACTGCCCCCTCACCCCGTCACTGGGCTACCACCACCACCACAGCAGCAGCAGCAGCACCTCCAAGGTAACGAGGAGCACCACCTGTACCGCCACGGGACTGCCAGAGTGCCAATGCCACTACAGCAGCGCCATTACCATCACCACCACCAACACCATCGCCAGCTGCTGCCTGGCTCCCCGACCCTGGCACCTGAGGCTGCCTCTTCAGCTCACGCCGCCTTCCTCCTCCTCTCTCCCCAGAGTCCGGACTCCACCCAGCGAGGACCTTCAGGCTTGCACCTTCGGACTAGGACCGCCTTACCTGGGCACGGCCTTTACCCTCCTGCAGTGCCACAGGGCCCTGACACTGAGAGCCCACCGAGGCCTCCGAACCAGCATCGCTACAGGCCCGAGCCAGACAGCACGCCCATGATGGGCTTCTGCCCACCACAAAGCTCCGCAGCCACGTCCTGATGATAACTTGACACAGACAGGAAGGAAAAATCTATATATTATATACAGACGGAAATTAATAAAAGCCATAACGTTGATCAAGTGCTGCATGGGTCAGGGGTGGGAGCGGGGTGGATCCCTGAGTATTTCATTGCAACTTTCTAATCTGAGCTCAACTGTAATTGTAAAATTGTTTTATTTATTTAATAGTCTGTGCCAGAGCTTCAAAGGGCTGTTTTGTTTTTTTATGAGCTTGAGGTAATGGTGGAGTTCTGATCTCAATGTCTCCAGGAGCAGTTTCCTTTTGCGTCTCCCTCACTCACTTCACCCCCAATATTTCTCTCTCTCTCTTCCCCCACCCCCCGTCTTCCCTCAGGCTCCAGCTCACTCCACCTTGTCCACGATCCTGCGCTTTAACACTCTGCCCCCATTTTCTGATTCCATTGTTAGTTTTGTAAATACTGATGTGAGGTGACCTGATTAACGTGGTAAAGAAAGAAAGACGAGCTTCTGGGATCCTTTCGCCTCCCTCTCCCTTCCTGAGTAATCAGCCAGCCAGAGTCTGCGCATTCTCTCTGTCCCTCATTCCACCTTGCCCTTCTGTTTGTCCCTTGCTCCCTGGTCTCTGTTTCCCCTCAGTCTTTCTATGGCCTTTCTTTTCTGTGAACCTCTCTGTGGCATATATTCCTCTTCCCGCACATTACACTGATTTCTGGTTCCTTTGGAAGAATCAATGTGGTGTACACGTGAGAGATCGGGGAGTTCCTGGTGTGACACATCTTGACTTGTCTGGAGACTGCTGAGTGTCACATTCTCTGTTTTCCCCCTTCCTTCCTAGTTTGAGGTGTGGGGGAAAAGTGGGGAAGACTTAGAATAACAATGTAGTGTTCAGTATTAATGGCACCCAGCCATCTCTGGTCTCTATTCCACACACACGGTTTGTGATTGTATCTGAGAAAAAGACTCTGGGAGAGATGGAGTTTCAAATTACAATAGGAGAGACGTGAGAAAGCATTAATTTCAGAGCATAGTGACAATTAGCTTGTCTTTTTTTTAATTTATTGCACCAAAGACTGTCTCGAGATATCATTGGGAAATGTCTGAAGAGGTGGGGAGGGTGGGGATGGGTTAATGTGTACAGGATTTTAGATTTGTCTTTTAAAATGTCTTTTTTTTCCCTAACACTTTGTTTTAAAAATATATAAAATTGCCAGTGATTGTATATCTTGTCAGCCATTGCTCATGGACCCAGTCCATCTGATTTGAGAGAACGTGTGACTGTGCTTGTGTGTCTGAGGCAGGCTGGCTATGTGTGTGTGACAGGGAGGGGTAGGGCAGTGTGTGTGGGTTGGGGGGGGGCGGTGGGGACAGTGTTAGAAAGTGAACATTTCTCAGAGACTGCACGAGTAAACATTGCCATCTGCACACCTCACTCCCGGTAAGTTCATTGCTTTAGTGGGTGCCAGTAACCCAGGGACAGCACTGCAGCTAACAGCAGCTGGGGCACCATGTGTCAGAGGGTCAGCACTGAGGGAGCGCCGCACTGACTGTCAGAATTGCCTGGCTGATTCGAAGGCTGGCTATTTATTTCGGATGATGTTGTAGAGACCAGAACAAATGAAGCACCCCTAATTGAAAGCAGTATTTTATTTTCACTTGTGAAAATGTTACATTTGTAAATATAGATTGGAGAGACTTGTCAAAAATTATCAGAGCTCCACTGTGTTCAGTTCAAATGATGTGTTTATTCGGACTCACCTGGCTCACAGTGTTCCTGTGGAAGCAGGTACTGTCCTTTCAGGTGCTCTGTTTCCACCCTGCTGCTGGAGGGCCTGGAGTGTGGCAACACCCCTCATCAATCTCTCACTGGCCTATAGTCCGATCCTGGACAGTTCAGCCATAAACGTCAATGAACACAGGTAGACACCACGCAGTTTCCTGACAGACTGCGGTGGTGACCAATGTAGTAAAGTACACAAACAGTCAAAATAGTACACACATACTGACTGTGTACATGAAGATAGAACGTTTCAGCACAGTACAGGCTCTTCGGCCCGCAATGTTGTGCCAACCTGTGAAATTAATCCGATGCCCATCCAAACTACACTGTTCCATTATCATCCATATGTACGTCCAATAAATACTCTTCACGTCGGTGAGTCTACTTGTTCCTGGGTGTCTCTGTACACGTAGGGATCCATACATGTAAAGGTGATTACTTAATTTGTTATGGGGAAGGAATCAGACAAGCAGATCTGTAACAGTATCGCTGCAACAGCAAGGCCATGTGGTGTCCCCACCAGGAGCCCACAGCCAGCAAAAGGCAACTGACCTAACTGCTTCCTGTGGCTCAGAATCTCAGCCAAGGGGTTGTGTGGAGAGGCAAAAACAGAACTGAAAACAAACCTTGGCCATTCAAAGTCTGTGAGAAGATTTGTAGCTCGGGTGCTCGTTGTTGTGGTTCTGTTCACCGAGCTGGGAGTTTTTGTTGCAGACGTTTCATCCCCTGTCTCAGTGACATCCTCAGTGCTTGGGAGCCTCCTGTGATGTTTCCTCCGGCATTTGTAGTGGTTTTTCTCTGCCGCTTGCGGTTGTCCGTCGCAGTGGCCGGTATATTGGGTCCAGGGCGACGTGCTTATTGATTGAATCCGTGGATGAGTGCCATGCCTGTAGGAATTCCCTGGCTGTTCTCTGTTTGGCTTGTCCTATAATAGTATTGTTGTCCCAGTCGGACTCATGTTGTTTGTCATCTGAGTGTGTGGCTACTAAGGATAGCTGGTCGTGTTGTTTCATGGCTAGTTGGTGTTCATGGATACGGACTGTTAGCTGTCTTCCCGTTTGTCCTATGTGGGGTTTTGTACACTACATTGGTTTTGCTCATGCTGGGTATCGGGTCCTTTGTCCTGGTGAGTTGTTGTCTGAGAGTGGCTGTTGGTTTGTGTGTTGTTAAGTCCTATGCGTCCACGCAGATAACAGGCAACATGGGCTCAACTGGGACAACACTACTATTATAGGACAAGCCAAACAGAGAACAGCCAGGGAATTCCTAGAGGCATGGCACTCATCCACAGATTCTAACAAACACATTGACCTGGACCCAATATACCGGCCACTGCAGCGGACAGCAACTGACAACCGGAAGCTGCAGATACAAACCACTATAAATGCCGGAGGAAACATCACAGAAGCGCTTCACAGGAGGCTCCCAAGCACTGACGATGTCACCTAGACAGGGGACTAAAGGTCTGCAACACAAACTCCCAGCTCGGTGAACAGAACCACAACAACCATGGCCATCTCCAGTCTGGGCCCAGTAGGAAACACAGCGGGCCCCAGGGCCCTGTTGGTCGAACTGGGGAGATGAAGGGAAACAAAGACACGACCATCTACAATAAACTGGTCATGGAACGGCGGTGGGTATGATCCCGGACAGGGACTGGGGCTATCCGGATCCACATCTCAGGGAGCACTCACTGACGCTCAAACATCTCCTTCAGGATCTTCATGCTGTCTCTGTAACGATACTGGTTCCTGTGAGACGCCTCTCTCCACCTACAGAACAGCAGTAACACAAGGGTCTCAGGAACATCAACTCTAATTGGGGGCTGTTCACATCGAATCCAACTGCACTGTTATACATATGAGTGTGTTCAGGATCCACCAGAATTCCGCACCGTGGAATTGAACAGGGAGTGTGTGTGTCCTTGGGCTGGTGGAGACTCGGAGTGAACGGGAAGGAGTTTGGGTCCATTGAGATTGCAGGGTTGGATCTGGGTGGCTGGTGGACAGTGAACAGTTCTGGCTGGGGAGGATTCCAGCTTACCTCTGTCGAATCTTCTTCCAGCGATCCATGTGATTGTACAGCAACGTGGGCACCCCAGGGACATTACTGCGACTCTGAAAGGGAACAGAGGATAGGTTACAGAGTACCCGGTCATTGTGTCGGGGAATCACAGACACAGAGACCCCCCGTCCCGTCACCGTGTGGGGGAATCACAGACACAGACCCCCGTCCCGTCACCGTGTGGGGGAATCACAGACACAGACCCCCGTCCCGTCACCGTGTGGGGGAGTCACAGACCCCCATCCCGTCACCGTGTGGGGGGTCACAGACACAGACCCCCGTCCCGTCACCGTATGGGGGAATCACAGACCCCTGTCCCGTCACCGTGTGGGGGAATCACAGACCCACCATCCCGTCACCGTGTGGGGGAATCACAGACACAGACCCACCATCCCGTCACCGTGTGGGAGAATCACACAGACCCCCGTCCCGTCACCGTGTGGGAGAATCACAGACACGGACCCCCGTCCCGTCACCGTGTGGGGGAATCACAGACCCACCATCCCGTCACCGTGTGGGAGAATCACACAGACCCCCGTCCCGTCAGCGTGTGGGGAAATCACAGACACGGACCCCCGTCCCGTCAGCGTGTGGGGGAATCACAGACACGGACCCCCGTCCCGTCACCGTGTGGGGGAATCACAGGTACGGACCCCCGTCCCGTCACCGTGTGGGGGAATCACAGGTACGGACCCCTCCCGTCCTGTCACTGTGTGGGGGAATCACAGGTACGGACCCCTCCCGTCCTGTCACTGTGTGGGGAATTTCTATGTAGCTGGTTATAGGTTACCATGCTGATGTCAAGGTGTTTCTCAGTGGGAGGCAGTGGTGAAGGAACACGGAGATTGATCAGTGAGCAGGGAGTTGGCACTGGCAGTTTGTAAATATCCTGACCCTTTCCATTCATCACCTCAGCAACCTGTCAAAAGAGAAAACTAATCACTGCTCAGTTTACAGAGGCAGGGAAATTCCAGTGTTCCTCATCACTGACTTCCTCTTCATCCGATGGTCCGAACTGGGGATGTTCACCGATCATTCCACAAGTTCAGCACCATTCACCACTCCTCACATACTGAAACACAGTCTGCGTCCATGTGGACAATATCCAGGCTTGGGCTGACAGGGGGCAAGTAACCATGCCACACAAATAATCAGGCAATGACCACCTCGAGTAAGAGAGGATCTCATTTTGGCCTCTTGACATTCAATGGTGTTACCATTACGGAATCTCCCCCACTCTCAACATCCTGGGGGTCACCATTGACCAGAAACCCACCAGGACCCACCACCTCAACCCAGCGGCTCCAAGAGCAGGTCAGAGGCTGGGAATCCTGCAGCGAGTAACTCCCCTCCTGACTCCCCCCAAAGCCTGTCCCCCCATCGACAAGGCCCAAGGCAGGAGGGGGGAGGGAATACTCCCCACTTGCCCCTGGGTGGGGGCAGCTCCAACAACACTCGAGAAGCTCCACACCATCCAGGGACAAAGCAGCCCCCGCCCCCACAAACATCCCCTTGCTCCCTCCCCCCCACCCCCTCAGTAACAGCAGTGTATACCATCCCCTCCCTCCCCCCCCCCCACCCCCCTCAGTAACAGCAGTGTGTACCATCCCCCTCCCGCAAGTTCCCCTCCGAGCCCCTCCCCATCCCGACTTGGAAATCTATCGGCCGTTCCTTCCTGGGTCAGGGACATTGTGGGTCTCCCCTACAGCACATGGGCTGCAGCTAAAACTTGGGTTCAGGAAGCATCATCAGTGTGGTCACATACAAAGGATGGAAAGTGAACTCTATTGCGTGACTTTCAGAACTCCCCATGTCCTGGTGCACCCTAATCTACCCTGATACGGAGATCCTGAAGACACCCATGATTGGTGGGACAGTGCCCCCTCACCTCCTCATCCTCGAGTGCGACTGGTGGCTGGGGGGTTGGGCTGCGAGTTCCCTCACGGAGACTGGGCTTGTTCCTCATCCAGGATCGGCAGATGGGGTACAGAGGGGTGTTCTCATTAAACTGAGCCAGATCAACGCTCCGGTCAAACAGCTTCATGGTATAGGCATCTGCAGGAACACAGCCCAAAACCTCAGTCCCTGAGAGACGAGAGAACATCAGCAGACAGCCCCTCTCCCTGAGAGACCTTCATCTCCACCACAGTGCCTCATTTAAGGGCAGGCTAGCATTACCCTATCAATGACACACTCTCATTCCAGCTTGTTTCACCCCATCCCAGCACAGCCCCACGTCAAAACACATTTCACCCCCCTCTCTCTTCTCGGCAACACAGAATCCCAAATAACAATCACCGTTTGTTCCCATTCCAAACCAATCCCAGGTCAACTCCTACATCATACAATCCATTACATCTCTTTCCAGCCTTGAATTACAGATATCCTTAATTCACACTGGGTACACGCTCCGGATTAAATCCCACTGC
Source organism: Hemiscyllium ocellatum (assembly GCF_020745735.1). Lineage (NCBI taxonomy): Eukaryota > Metazoa > Chordata > Chondrichthyes > Orectolobiformes > Hemiscylliidae > Hemiscyllium > Hemiscyllium ocellatum. The sequence continues at coordinate 142,550 of NW_026867525.1, forward strand.
ACTCCCAGTCTCCCTGCTCTGGATTAAATCCCATTCCGGTCCCTGTCTCCCTGCTCTGGATTAAATCCCATTCCGGTCCGTCTCCCTACTCTGGATTAAATCCCATTCCGGTCCCAGACTCGGTGCTCTGGATTAAATCCCATTCCGGTCCCTGTCTCCCTACTCCGGATTAAATCCCATTCCGGTCCCAGACTCGGTGCTCCGGATTAAATCCCATTCCGGTCCCTGTCTCCCTGCTCCGGATTAAATCCCATTCCGGTCCCAGACTCGGTGCTCCGGATTAAATCCCATTCCGGTCCCTGTCTCCCTACTCCGGATTAAATCCCATTCCGGTCCCAGACTCGGTGCTCCGGATTAAATCCCATTCCGGTCCCTGTCTCCCTGCTCCGGATTAAATCCCATTCCGGTCCCAGACTCGGTGCTCCGGATTAAATCCCATTCCGGTCCCTGTCTCCCTACTCCGGATTAAATCCCATTCCGGTCCCAGACTCGGTGCTCCGGATTAAATCTCATTCCGGTCCCTGTCTCCCTGCTCTGGATTAAATCCCATTCCGGTCCCAGACTCGGTGCTCCGGATTAAATCCCATTCTGGTCCCAGTCTCCCTACTCCGGATTAAATCCCATTCCGGTCCCAGACTCGGTGCTCTGGATTAAATCCCATTCTGGTCCCAGTCTCCCTACTCCGGATTAAATCCCATTCCGGTCCCAGACTCGGTGATCCGGGTTAAAGCATACTTGGCCTCTGGTGAACTCCCTCGTAAGCAGCATCCTCAGTTTCCTTCCTCTTCTTGCGTCTTTGATGTGGGAACCGGGTCGATGGCCTGGAACGCAACCCCAAAACAAACACACACAAGCTGGTGAGGCACAAAGAGGAGGTGGGGGGGGGGGGGGGGGGGGGGGAAGGAGAGGGATGGGGTCAGCCACCAGATTGAGGTGGGTGAGGGTGATGCCAAGGGGATTAATGAGGTGATAATGAGGATAATTGAGGGGGAGCAGACAGGATCAATCTCACCTTTTCCCTGCTGCTGCTGGTGAGGAGTCTCTGTAAAAGTGAACAGCAGATGAATCACACGCAGCAAATTGCACTCCTCACTTCTCTCTCTCCTCTCTCTCTGACATTGCTACCCCAATAGCTGGATTCCTCTCTGCCTCTCCAACCAGAGCCCACACATTCTCAACTCTGAACTCCAGCATCTGTAGCCCTAACTCTGTCTGAGAGTGTGATGCTGGAAAAGCACAGCAGGTCAGACAGCATCCGAGGAGCAGGAGAATCAACATTTCGGACCGGAGCCCTTCATCAGGAATGAGGCTTGTCCACAAACCACGTTCCTGATGTAGGGCTTATGCCCAAAATATTGATTCTCCTGCTCTTCAGCTGCTACCTGACCTGCTGTGCTGTTTCAGCATCACACTCTCGACCCCACTCTCTCTCGCCAGTGCCAATCTCTCATTCCCTCACCTATCGCCCTCATCTGCCTTACGCTCCTTATCCTACCCCACCATTCTTCCTCTCTCTCCAGCCTGACTGATCCCACTCCCCTCCTGTCTCTCACACCTGTCAGCCTCTGACCAAGAGGGAGAGGCTGAATAGGCTGCGGCAGGAGCAGCAGAGGCTGAGGGCTGACCTTATACAGGTTGAGGGGCGTGACAGTTCTTTTCCCTGGGGAATCCAGAACTGGAGGGCACTGGTTCAAGGTGAGAGGGGAAAGATATAAAAGGGACCTGAGGGGCAACTTCTTCACACAGTCTTACAGATGTACAGCACGGAAACAGACCCTTCGGTCCAACTCGTCGATACTGATCAGATATCCCAACCCAATCTAGTCCCGCCTGACACCACCCAACCCATATCCCTCCAAACCCGTCCTTGGTGGTGTGTGTGTGGAACGAGCTGCCAGAGGAAGTGGTGGGGGCTGGTACAATTACAACGTTTAAAAGGCATCTGGATGGGGACATGAATAGGAAGGGGTTAGAGGGATATGGGTCAAGGATAGAGTGATGCGGGAAAAACACAGGTCAGGCAGCATCCAAGGAGCAGGAAAATTGACGTTTCAGGCATCCTGATGAAGGGCTTTTGCCTGCTCCTCGGATGCTGCCTGACTGGCTGTGCTTTTCCAGCAACACTCTAATCTGGACTCTAATCTCCAGCATCTGTAAGTCCCCATTCCTGCCTGAGGGGGATACGGGTCATGTGCTGGCTAACTGGACTAGATTAATTTAGAATATCTGGTTGGTATATAAGAGTCGGCCTGAAGGGTCTGTTTCCAAGTTGGACATCTCTATGATGCTCTTTCTCCCTCCATCCCCAACTCCCATTTTCTCTCTCTCCCGCCATCTTGAACAGCTTCATTCCCTCCCTGTGATCAGTGAAGGTCACCTGAGGATTGGAATCGGATTCTATCAGATGGAGAGAATCCAGCACAAGGTGAGACTGTGTGTTCCTGTCAGGAGAGTCCACACCAACACCTGCAGACAGAGACTTCCCACAGCCCAGCCCAGCACAAACTCACTTGCTCTGTAGATCGGAAAGCACAGGCTTCACAATCTCATCATCAGCATGGTCTCTGAAAAATCAGAGAGAGGGGGACACAGTCAGTGACAGCAGGGAGCACAGACACTGAACCAGCAGAGAGAGAGGGGGACACAGTCAGTGACAGCAGGGAGCACAGACACTGAACCAGCAGAGAGAGAGACATGGTCAGTTACAGCAGTGAGCACAGACACTGAACCAGCAGAGAGAGACATGGGCAGTGACAGTAGTGAGCACAGACACTGAACCAGCAGAGAGAGAGGGGGACACAGTCAGTGACAGCAGGGAGCACAGACACTGAACCAGCAGAGACAGAGACATGGTCAGTTACAGCAGTGAGCACAGACACTGAACCAGCAGAGAGAGAGGGGGACACAGTCAGTGACAGCAGGGAGCACAGACACTGAACCAGCAGAGACAGAGACATGGTCAGTTACAGCAGTGAGCACAGACACTGAACCAGCAGAGAGAGACATGGGCAGTGACAGTAGTGAGCACAGACACTGAACCAGCAGAGAGAGGGATATGGTCAGTGACAGCAGGGAGCACAGACACTGAACCAGCAGAGACAGAGACATGGTCAGTTACAGCAGTGAGCACAGACACTGAACCAGCAGAGAGAGACATGGGCAGTGACAGTAGTGAGCACAGACACTGAACCAGCAGAGAGAGGGATATGGTCAGTGACAGCAGTGAGCACAGACACTGAACCAGCAGAGAGAGAGACACGGTCAGTGACAGTTGTGAGCACAGACACTGAACCAGCAGAGAGAGACATGGCCAGTTACAGTAGTGAGAGTGAGAGAGAGAGCGCGAGAGAGAGTCAGTTACAGCAATGAGCACAGACACTGAACCTGCAGAGAGAGACATGGTCAATGACAGTAGTGAGCACAGACACTGAACCAGCAGAGAGAGACATGGGCAGTTCCAGCAGTGAGCACAGACACTGAACCAGCAGAGAGAGACATGGGCAGTTCCAGCAGTGAGCACAGACACTGAACCAGCAGAGAGAGAGAGACATGGTCAGTGACAGTAGTGAGCACAGACACTGAACCAGCAGAGAAAGACATGGTCAGTGACAGTAGTGAGCACAGACACAGAACCAGCAGAGAGAGACATGGCCAGTTACAGTAGTGAGCACAGACACAGAACCAGCAGAGAGAGAGACATGGTCAGTGACAGTAGTGAGCACAGACACTGAACCAGCAGAGAGAGACATGGTCAGTGACAGTAGTGAGCACAGACACTGAACCAGCAGAGGGGGACATGGTCAGTGACAGTAGTGAGCACAGACACTGAACCAGCAGAGAGAGAGAGAGAGACACACATGGTCAGTTACAGTAGTGAGCACAGACACTGAACCAGCTGAGACGGACATGGTCAGTTACAGTAGTGAGCACAGACACTGAACCAGAGAGAGAGACATGGTCAGTTACAGCAGTGAGCACAGACACAGAACCAGCAGAGAGAGAGACATGGTCAGTTACAGCAGTGAGCACAGACACAGAACCAGCAGAGAGAGAGACATGGTCAGTGACAGTAGTGAGCACAGACACTGAAGCAGCAGAGAGAGAGACATGGTCAGTGACAGTAGTGAGCACAGACACGGAACCAGCAGAGAGAGACATGGTCAGTGACAGTAGTGAGCACAGACACAGAACCAGCAGAGAGAGAGACATGGTCAGTGACAGCAGTGAGCACAGACACTGAACCAGCAGAGAGAGACATGGTCAGTGACAGTAGTGAGCACAGACACTGAACCAGCAGAGAGAGAGACATGGTCAGTGACAGTAGTGAGCACAGACACAGAACCAGCAGAGAGAGAGACATGGTCAGTGACAGTAGTGAGCACAGACACTGAACCAGCAGAGAGAGACATGGGCAGTGACAGTAGTGAGCACAGACACTGAACCAGCAGAGAGAGACATGGCCAGTGACAGTAGTGAGCACAGACACAGAACCAGCAGAGAGAGACATGGTCAGTGACAGTAGTGAGCACAGACACTGAACCAGCAGAGGGGGACATGGTCAGTGACAGTAGTGAGCACAGACACTGAACCAGCAGAGAGAGAGAGAGAGAGACACATGGTCAGTTACAGTAGTGAGCACAGACACTGAACCAGCTGAGACGGACATGGTCAGTTACAGTAGTGAGCACAGACACTGAACCAGCAGAGAGAGAGACATGGTCAGTTACAGCAGTGAGCACAGACACTGAACCAGCAGAGAGAGAGACATGGTCAGTGACAGTAGTGAGCACAGACACAGAACCAGCAGAGAGAGACATGGTCAGTGACAGTAGTGAGCACAGACACTGAACCAGCAGAGAGAGAGACATGGTCAGTGACAGCAGTGCGCACAGACACTGAACCAGCAGAGGGGGACATGGTCAGTGACAGTAGTGAGCACAGACACTGAACCAGCAGAGAGAGACATGGTCAGTGACAGTAGTGAGCACAGACACTGAACCAGCAGAGAGAGAGAGGGACATGGTCAGTGACAGTAGTGAGCACAGACACGGAACCAGCAGAGAGAGGGATATGGCCAGTGACAGTAGTGAGCACAGACACTGAACCAGCAGAGAGAGAGGGACATGGTCAGTGACAGTAGTGAGCACAGACACTGAACCAGCAGAGAGAGAGGGACATGGTCAGTGACAGTAGTGAGCACAGACACAGAACCAGCAGAGAGAGACATGGTCAGTGACAGTAGTGAGCACAGACACTGAACCAGCAGAGAGAGAGACATGGTCAGTGACAGCAGTGCGCACAGACACTGAACCAGCAGAGGGGGACATGGTCAGTGACAGTAGTGAGCACAGACACTGAACCAGCAGAGAGAGACATGGTCAGTGACAGTAGTGAGCACAGACACTGAACCAGCAGAGAGAGAGAGGGACATGGTCAGTGACAGTAGTGAGCACAGACACGGAACCAGCAGAGAGAGGGATATGGCCAGTGACAGTAGTGAGCACAGACACTGAACCAGCAGAGAGAGAGGGACATGGTCAGTGACAGTAGTGAGCACAGACACTGAACCAGCAGAGAGAGAGGGACATGGTCAGTGACAGTAGTGAGCACAGACACAGAACCAGCAGAGAGAGACATGGTCAGTGACAGTAGTGAGCACAGACACTGAACCAGCAGAGGGGCACATGGTCAGTGACAGTAGTGAGCACAGACACTGAACCAGCAGAGAGAGAGACATGGTCAGTGACAGTAGTGAGCACAGACACTGAACCAGCAGAGAGAGAGACATGGTCAGTGACAGTAGTGAGCACAGACACTGAACCAGCAGAGAGAGAGACATGGTCAGTGACAGTAGTGAGCACAGACACTGAACCAGAGAGAGACATGGTCAGTGACAGTAGTGAGCACAGACACTGAACCAGCAGAGGGGGACATGGTCAGTGACAGTAGTGAGCACAGACACTGAACCAGAGAGAGACATGGTCAGTGACAGTAGTGAGCACAGACACTGAACCAGCAGAGAGAGAGACACGGTCAGTGACAGTAGTGAGCACAGACACTGAACCAGCAGAGAGAGAGACACGGTCAGTGACAGTAGTGAGCACAGACACTGAACCAGCAGAGAGAGAGACATGGTCAGTGACAGTAGTGAGCACAGACTGAACCAGCAGAGAGAGAGACATGGTCAGTGACAGTAGTGAGCACAGACACTGAACCAGCAGAGAGAGAGACATGGTCAGTGACAGTAGTGAGCACAGACACTGAACCAGAGAGAGACATGGTCAGTGACAGTAGTGAGCACAGACACTGAACCAGCAGAGGGGGACATGGTCAGTGACAGTAGTGAGCACAGACACTGAACCAGAGAGAGACATGGTCAGTGACAGTAGTGAGCACAGACACTGAACCAGCAGAGAGAGAGACACGGTCAGTGACAGTAGTGAGCACAGACACTGAACCAGCAGAGAGAGAGAGGGACATGGTCAGTGACAGTAGTGAGCACAGACACTGAACCAGCAGAGAGAGAGAGGGACATGGTCAGTGACAGCAGTGAGCACAGACACGGAACCAGCAGAGAGGGACATGGTCAGTGACAGCAGTGAGCACAGACACAGAACCAGCAGAGAGAGACATGGTCAGTGACAGCAGTGAGCACAGACACTGAACCAGCAGAGAGAGACATGGCCAGTGACAGTAGTGAGCACAGACACTGAACCAGCAGAGAGAGAGGGACATGGTCAGTGACAGTAGTGAGCACAGACACTGAACCAGCAGAGAGAGACATGGTCAGTGACAGTAGTGAGCACAGACACTGAACCAGCAGAGAGAGACATGGCCAGTTACAGCAGTGAGCACAGACACAGAACCAGCAGAGAGAGAGAGAGACATGGTCAGTGACAGTAGTGAGCACAGACACAGAACCAGCAGAGAGAGAGAGAGACATGGTCAGTGACGGCAGTGAGCACAGACACTGAACCAGCAGAGAGAGGGACATGGTCAGTGACAGCAGTGAGCACAGACACAGAACCAGCAGAGAGAGAGGGGGACATGGTCAGTGACAGCAGTGAGCACAGACACAGAACCAGCAGAGAGAGACATGGCCAGTTCCAGTAGTGAGCACAGACACAGAACCAGCAGAGAGAGAGAGAGAGAGAGAGAGAGAGAGACACACAGAGACAGAGAGACAGAGAGACACGGTCAGTGACAGTCGTGAGCACAGATACTGAACCAGCAGAGAGAGACATTGGCAGTGACAGTAGTGAGCACAGACACTAAACCAGCAGAGATAGAGAGAGAGAGACATGGTCAGTGACAGCAGTGAGCACAGACACAGAACCAGCAGAGAGAGACATGGTCAGTGACAGTAGTGAGCACAGACACTGAACCAGCAGAGAGAGAGACATGGTCAGTGACAGCAGTGAGCACAGATACTGAACCAGCAGAGAGAGACATGGTCAGTGACAGCAGTGAGCACAGACACTGAACCAGCAGAGAGGGACATGGTCAGTGACAGTAGTGAGCACAGACACTGACCCAGCAGAGAGAGACATGGTCAGTGACAGTAGTGAGCACAGACACTGAACCAGCAGAGAGAGTCATGGTCAGTGACAGTAGTGAGCACAGACACTGAACCAGCAGAGAGAGGGATATGGTCAGTGACAGCAGTGAGCACAGACACTGAACCAGCAGAGAGAGAGAGAGATAGACATGGTCAGTGACAGTAGTGAGCATAGACACAGAACCAGCAGAGAGAGACATGGCCAGTTCCAGTAGTGAGCACAGACACTGAACCAGCAGAGGGGGACATGGTCAGTTACAGTGGGGAGCACAGACTCTGAACCAGGAGAGAGGGGGAGAGAGCGAGAGCGAGAGAGAGAGAGACAGTTACAGTAGTGAGCACAGACACTGAACCAGCAGAGAGAGGGGGACATGGTCAGTTACAGTAGTGAGCACAGACACTGAACCAGCACAGAGAGAGACAGAGAGAGAGAGAGAGAGAGAGAGAGAGAGAGAGAGAGAGAGAGAGAGAGAGAGAGAGAGAGAGAGAGAGAGAGAGACAGACACACACACACACACACACACACACACGGACAGCTACAGTAGTGAGCACAGACACTGAACCAGCAGAGAAAGAGAGTGACATGGACAGCGACAGCAGTGAGCACAGACACTGAACCAGCAGAGAGAGACATGGTCAGTGACAGCAGTGAGCACAGACACTGAACCAGCAGAGAGAGACATGGTCAGTGACAGCAGTGAGCACAGACACTGAACCAGCAGAGAGAGACATGGTCAGTGACAGCAGTGACCACAGACACTGGACCAGCAGAGAAGTAGAGACACTGTTAAAGCCGTGAGTGTGAAATGATAGCTCAGTGGATGTCAGTGGTGGGCAGTCAGAAATGAAGAGTTCTTGTTCAAGGACAGATAGATATCCAATGTATTCAAAGTTTGCAAGAAGATTTGTCGGTCGGGTGCTCGTTGTTGTGGTTCTGTTCGCCGAGCTGGGAATTTGTGTTGCAGACATTTCGTCCCCTGTCTAGGTGACATCCTCAGTGCTTGGGAGCCTCCTGTGAAGCGCTTCTGTGATCTTTCCTCCGGTATTTATAGTGGTTTGTCTCTGCCGCTTCAGGTTGTCAGTTCCAGCTGTCCACTGCAGTGGCCGGTATATTGGGACCAGGTCAATGTGCTTATTGATTGCATCTGTGGATGGGTGCCATGCCTCTAGGAATTCCCTGGCTGTTCTCGGTTTGGCTTGTCCTATAATAGTAGTGTTGTCCCAGTCGAACACATGTTGCCTGTTATCTGCGTGTGTGGCTAGTAAGGATAGCTGGTCGTGTTGTTTCGTGGCTAGTTGGTGTTCATGGATGCGGGTTGTTAGCTGTCTTCCTGTTTGTCCTATGTAGTGTTTTGTGCACACACAAAACAAGTTGCATCAAGACTCTGTTCAAAAGGGCTACAACACACTGCAGTACACCAGAACTGCAAGAGGAGGAAGAAGAACACCTATACAATGTATTCGCCAAAAACAGATTCCCCCGCAATTTCATCAACAGATGCCTAAGGGAAAGACAACGGAACGAGGACATGCCACAACCCAAAGGACTAGCCACACTCCCATACATCAGGAGCATTTCTGAACTGACAGCCAGACTACTGCGACCACTAGGACTCATCACAGCACACAAACCAACAGCCACTCTCAGACAACAACTCACCAGGACGAAGGACCCGATACTCAACATGAGCAAAACCAACGTAGTGTACAAAATCCCATGCAAGGACTGCACAAAACACTACATAGGACAAACAGGAAGACAGCTAACGATGTGCATCCATGAACACCAACGAGCCACGAAACGACACGACCAGCTATCCTTAGTAGTCACACACGCAGATGACAGGCAACATGCGTTCGACTGGGACAACACTACTATTATAGGACAAGCTGAAAATGTGTTGCTGGTTAAAGCACAGCAGGTCAGGCAGCATCCAAGGAACAGGAAATTCGACGTTTCGGGCATAAGCCCTTCATCAGGAATGAGGGGAGTGTGCCAGGCAGGCTAAGATAAAAGGTAGGGAGGAGGGACTTGGGGGAGGGGCGATGGAGATGTGATAGGTGGAAGGAGGTCAAGGTGAGGGTGATAGGCCGGAGTGGGGTGGGGGCGGAGAGGTCAGGAAGAGGATTGCAGGTTAGGAGGGTGGTGCTGAGTTGAGGGAACCGACTGAGACAAGGTGGGGGGAGGGGAAATGAGGAAATTGGAGAAATCTGAGTTCATCCCTTGTGGTTGGAGGGTTCCCAGGCGGAAGATGAGGCGCTCTTCCTCCAGCCGTCATGTTGTTATGTTCTGCCGGTGGAGGAGTCCAAGGACCTGCATGTCCTCGGTGGAGTGGGAGGGAGAGTTAAAGTGTTGAGCTATGGGGTGGTTGGGTTGGTTGGTCCGGGCGTCCCTGAGGTGTTCTCTGAAGCGTTCCGCAAGTAAGCGGCCCGTCTCCCCAATATAGAGGAGGCCACATCGGGTGCAGCGGATGCAATAGATGATGTGTGTGGAGGTACAGGTGAACTTGTGGCGGATATGGAATGATCCCTTGGGGCCTTGGAGGGAAGTGAGTGTGGAGGTGTGGGCGCAAGTTTTACATTTCCTGCGGTTGCAGGGGAAGGTGCCGGGAGTGGAGGTTGGGTTGGTGGGGGGTGTGGACCTGACGAGGGAGTCATGGAGGGAGTGGTCTTTGCGGAACAAAGGACAAGCCAAACAGAGAACAGCCAAGGAATTCCTGGAGGCATGGCACTCATTCAATCAATAAGCACATCGCCCTGGACCCAATATACCAACCACTGCTACGGACAGCTGGAACTGACAACCGGAAGCAGCAGGTTCAAACCAGTATAAATGCCGGAGGAAACATCACAGGAGGCTCCTAAGCACCGAGGAAGTCACCTAGAAAGGGGACGAAACGTCTGCAACACAAACTCCCAGCTCGGTGAACAGAACCACAACATCCAATGTATTGTTCAAATGAGTATCCTACTCCACGGCAGAGGCAACCCAAACACTTACCGCTCAATGTCACTCTTCTCAACCAGACACTGCAGAACGGCATCTAAACGATTACGAGCTGTCGAAGCCTCAAGATCTGTAGGAGAGAGAAACTACATCAGTGACTATAATCTCTGTTACAGAGGGACAGGCAGACAGAGGGCACTGTGGGAGGGTCAGTGCTGAGGGAGTGCCGCACTGTCGGAGGGTCAGTGCTGAGGGAGCGGGCACTGTCGGAGGGTCAGTGCTGAGGGAGCGGGCACTGTCGGAGGGTCAGTGCTGGGGAGTGGGCACTGTCGGAGGGTCAGTGCTGGGGGAGCGGGCACTGTCGGAGGGTCAGTGCTGGGGGAGCGGGCACTGTCGGAGGGTCAGTGCTGAGGGAGCGGGCACTGTCGGAGGGTCAGTGCTGGGGGAGCGGGCACTGTCGGAGGGTCAGTGCTGGGGGAGCGGGCACTGTCGGAGGGTCAGTGCTGGGGGAGCGGGCACTGTCGGAGGGTCAGTGCTGGGGGAGCGGGCACTGTCGGAGGGTCAGTGCTGGGGGAGCGGGCACTGTCGGAGGGTCAGTGCTGGGGGAGCGGGCACTGTCGGAGGGTCAGTGCTGGGGGAGCGGGCACTGTCGGAGGGTCAGTGCTGGGGGAGCGGGCACTGTCGGAGGGTCAGTGCTGGGGGAGCGGGCACTGTCGGAGGGTCAGTGCTGGGGGAGCGGGCACTGTCGGAGGGTCAGTGCTGGGGGAATGTTCCAGTGCAGCACTTGAGAAGGTGTTTCAGTATCTTCAGTGGTTGGCCTGAGGTGGTGACCATAGGGAGAGAAAGAGAATTTCATTTTGTCAGCCTGTCCTCCCTCACTAATCTTTCCACAGGCTCCGCTGCTGTACAGTCACTCCTTCAGTCCTTGCTATTTATCCTAACGGCTGACGAATTGCAGGGCTCTCGGTTCGGCGTCCCTTCCCTCGCCTGTTCCCTGTTCTGTCAGGCCCAATCCAGACGAAGCCATCACCCCAGCAGTGCTCACCACCACCACCTGCTGTTTGGATGAAATCCTGCAGCAGTGAAAAAGGCAACACCGACATCATCACCACAGAACTGGAGGCCATTCAGCCCCTCCTCCTCCTCCAGCCTGGTACACAGGGACAGGAGGCCATTCAGCCCCTCCTCCTCCTCCAGCCTGGTACACAGGGACAGGAGGCCATTCAGCCCCTCCTCCTCCAGCCTGGTACACAGGGACAGGAGGCCATTCAGCCCCTCCTCCTCCAGCCTGGTACACAGGGACAGGAGGCCATTCAGCCCCTCCTCCTCCAGCCTGGTACACAGGAACAGGAGGCCATTCAGCCCCTCCTCCTCCTCCAGCCTGTTACACAGGAACAGGAGGCCATTCAGCCCCTCCTCCTCCAGCCTGTTACACAGGAACAGGAGGCCACTCAGCCCCTCCTCCTCCAGCCTGTTACACAGGGACAGGAGGCCATTCAGCCCCTCCTCCTCCAGCCTGTTACACAGGGACAGGAGGCCATTCAGCCCCTCCTCCTCCAGCCTGTTACACAGGGACAGGAGGCCATTCAGCCCCTCCTCCTCCTCCAGCCTGTTACACAGGAACAGGAGGCCACTCAGCCCCTCCTCCTCCAGCCTGTTACACAGGAACAGGACACGATTCAGCCCCCTCCTCAGTGCTGTTACAGAGAAACCGGAGAAGACCACTCAACACCCTCCCATGCAATTGAAATTCCTCAATTTCCCCTCATCCGGTGAAAAACAAGCTCAGGTTTGGAATTTCCAAATGGCCTTGGTGGCAATAGAGAGAGTGTGCCCTAACTTCCCCTCACATTTCCTGCTAACCCACGGTGCCTGTGTGGGCCTGGCCTGGACACAGAGACGGAGCCCCATCAGGGCTCTGTGCAATTCCTCCAGGAGGAGAGTTTCTCTCTGTTGAACCACTTGTTTAAATCTTATCTTCAGTACTGGAGGAGGACCAAGGAATGTGAAATAGAGAACATATTCAGGGTGAAGGAATTGCGACGGGATAGGAAAGGGACAGGAAATAGGGGAGAGGAGGAGAGCTGACACTGAGGGGGGCAGTTCAGTTCAAGGCCTACCTGCTTTTTCGGTTTTCACCGTCACTGAAATCATGTTACTGCTGTGAGGCCTCATTCACACACTGGAACGGGGGAGGAGGCTCACACACTTACAATAGGAGCCACGGAGAGAAGCAGCACTCAAACAGGCCTGTGAAAGAGAGACGTAATCCCCAGAGTCAGTGTCACTCAGTGACAGTGTGAGGGAGCTGGATTACCATCAGTAGGGATACAGTCAGTAACACAGGGCCCTGGGGGGGAGAGGGGTTACTGAGGGACAGTGTGAGGGAGCTGGATTAACATCAGTAGGGATACAGTCAGTAACACAGGGCCCTGGGGGGGGGGGGGGGGAGAGGGGTTACTGAGGGACAGTGTGAGGGAGCTGGATTAACATCAGTAGGGATACAGTCAGTAACACAGGGCACTGGGGGGGGGGGGGGGGGGGGGGGAGAGGGGTTACTGAGTGACAGTGTGAGGGAGCTGGATTAACATCAGTAGGGATACAGTCAGTAACACAGGGCCCTGGCGGGGAGAGGGGTTACTGAGGGACAGTGTGAGGGAGCTGGATTAACATCAGTAGGGATACAGTCAGTAACACAGGGCCCTGGGGTGGGGGTGGGGGTGGGGGTGGGGGGGGGGGGGGGGAGAGAGAGGGGTTACTGAGTGACAGTGTGAGGGAGCTGGATTAACATCAGTAGGGATACAGTCAGTAACACAGGGCCCTGGCGGGGAGAGGGGTTACTGAGTGACAGTGTGAGGGAGCTGGATTAACATCAGTAGGGATACAGTCAGTAACACAGGGCCCTGGGAGGGAGAGGGGTTACTGAGTGACAGTGTGAGGGAGCTGGATTAACATCAGTAGGGATACAGTCAGTAACACAGGGCCCTGGGGGGGAGAGGGGTTACTGAGTGACAGTGTGAGGGAGCTGGATTAACATCAGTAGGGATACAGTCAGTAACACAGGGCCCTGGGGGGGGGGGGGGGGGGGGGGGGGGGAGGGGTTACTGAGTGACAGTGTGAGGGAGCTGGATTAACATCAGTAGGGATACAGTCAGTAACACAGGGCCCTGGGGGGAGGGGGGGGAGAGGGGTTACTGAGGGACAGTGTGAGGGAGCTGCATTAACATCAGTAGGGATACAGTCAGTAACACAGGGCCCTGGGGGGGGGGGAGGGGGGGGGGAGAGGGGTTACTGAGTGACAGTGTGAGGGAGCTGGATTAACATCAGTAGGGATACAGTCAGTAACACAGGGCGCTGGGGGGGGGGGAGAGGGGTTACTGAGGGACAGTGTGAGGGAGCTGGATTAACATCAGTAGGGATACAGTCAGTAACACAGGGCCCTGGGGGGCTGGGGGAGGGGGGAGAGGGGTTACTGTGACTGTACTCCCACCACACTGACCCCCTCCCCCATTCTATATTGCACCTTTATATTAATGATGTCTACTTCATTCCCCTCCCCCACACTGACCTGATGCTCCTTCGCCAACAGCCTCAGCCATGACGTCACCCGTCATCTCCCACCACCCCCGCTCCGCCCATTCGCTGACGTCAGCAAGGGCACGGCCGGCTACCATTGGCCACCACACCAGCTGTTCGCCATTCGCCCTCCTATTGGCTCGCCAGCAGCGGCCTTGTCCCGCCCACCGTTCCTCAATGGCCCACCGCCCGCCTGTCACGGCCGCCGACCAGCCCCTTGCGTGTGCGCGCTGTCGACGCTGTCCGCCCCGCTTTGCGGCCGTTAAAAGGGGCGGGAAAATGACGGAATGACCATGATTATATGATCAAACTTTAATAATAATTTTATTTCCGTTTGTCTCACACTCACCCAATAACTAAATCATTATCGGATGACATTCATTTTATGCCGACCCACCCTATTACAAACCTGAGGCACCAGCAGCAACGGTCACACACCCCTGGTCACGTGTCCGTAAACAGTCACGCGGTGCAGACCGCACCCTATTGGTTGCCTGGCTGTCAATACTCTCCACCTATTGGCTGCCGGAATACCGGTCAATTGTGTTTGGACCTCAAGCGGCGACGATCTGCAACGGCTATCTCTTATTGGCTAGGAACCTGTCAGTCACGTGATTGATCACGCGTACCGCGTGCCGTTGGTTAGACGGCACGATGTCATCCGAACGCCCCGCCTTCGACGGTCTATTGGGCAACCATCTGTCAATCACTCCTGTTCCCGAAGACCGAGAGCCCTATTGGTTGCGGTACTGTCCATCAGGAATAACTTGCGCCCGATCATCCTTCGATTTGCGGACGGCGATGTCAGTCAGAGAGGAAGGCACACCTTACGTCGAAGCGTGATGACGTTTGGCGAGGCAACCCCGCCCCTTTCCTGACGGTTGGAGGAGGCGGGAATATGGAGGATTGGAAGTGCAGGTGAATGAGAGTTGGTCAGTAATGTGATGGAGTGACCCACCGTGGGCCCATGGTCAGTCTGACCGGCGGGGTGGTCATCAGGGGGTCCTAATCTCATGTCACAGTCATTAATAATACAGTGACATCAGTATATAATGTACAAATAGTGGGAGATTATCAATAATACCCTCACACAGTACAACGCTGTGTATAATCAGAGAGACAGAGTGGAGGTGAATCAGAGATTATCAATAATACCCTCACACAGTATAACGCTGTGTATAATCAGAGAGACAGGGTGGGGGTGAATCAGAGATTATCAATAATATACTCACACAGTATAACGCTGTGTATAATCAGAGAGACAGAGTGGAGGTGAATCAGAGATTATCAATAATACCCTCACACAGTATAACGCTGTGTATAATCAGAGAGACAGGGTGGGGGTGAATCAGAGATTATCAATAATACCCTCACACAGTATAACGCTGTGTATAATTAGAGAGACAGAGTGGGGGTGAATCAGAGATTATCAATAATACCCTCACACAGTATAACGCTGTGTATAATCAGAGAGACAGGGTGGGGGTGAATCAGAGATTATCAATAATATACTCACACAGTATAACGCTGTGTATAATCAGAGAGACAGGTGGGGGTGAATCAGAGATTATCAATAATACCCTCACACAGTATAACGCTGTGTATAATCAGAGAGACAGGGTGGGGGTGAATCAGAGATTATCAATAATATACTCACACAGTATAACGCTGTGTATAATCAGAGAGACAGAGTGGAGGTGAATCAGAGATTATCAATAATACCCTCACACAGTATAACGCTGTGTATAATCAGAGAGACAGGGTGGGGGTGAATCAGAGATTATCAATAATACCCTCACACAGTATAACGCTGTGTATAATTAGAGAGACAGAGTGGGGGTGAATCAGAGATTATCAATAATACCCTCACACAGTATAACGCTGTGTATAATCAGAGAGACAGGGTGGGGGTGAATCAGAGATTATCAATAATACCCTCACACAGTATAACGCTGTGTATAATCAGAGAGACAGGGTGGGGGTGAATCAGAGATTATCAACAATATACTCACACAGTATAACGCTGTGTATAATCAGAGACAGAGTGGGGGTGAATCAGAGATTATCAATAATACCCTCACACAGTATAACGCTATGTATAATCAGAGAGACAGAGTGGGGGTGAATCAGAGATTATCAATAATACCCTCACACAGTATAACGCTGTGTATAATCAGAGAGACAGGGTGGGGGGGAATCAGAGATTATCAATAATACCCTCACACAGTATAACGCTGCGTATAATCAGAGAGACAGGGTGGGGGTGAATCAGAGATTATCAATAATACCCTCACACAGTATAACGCTGTGTAGAATCAGAGAGACAGGGTGGGGGTGAATCAGAGATTATCAATAATACACTCACACAGTATAACGCTGTGTAGAATCAGAGAGACAGGGTGGGGGTGAATCAGAGATTATCAATAATATACTCACACAGTATAACGCTGTGTATAATCAGAGAGACAGGGTGGGGGTGAATCAGAGATTATCAATAATACCCTCACACAGTATAACGCTGTGTATAATCAGAGAGACAGGGTGGGGGTGAATCAGAGATTATCAATAATACCCTCACACAGTATAACGCTGTGTATAATCAGAGAGACAGGGTGTGGGTGAATCAGAGATTATCAATAATACCCTCACACAGTATAACGCTGTGTATAATCAGAGAGACAGGGTGGGGTGAATCAGAGATTATCAATAATACCCTCACACAATATAACGCTGTGTATAATCAGAGAGACAGGGTGGGGGTGAATCAGAGATTATCAATAATACCCTCACACAATATAACGCTGTGTATAATCAGAGAGACAGGGTGGGGGTGAATCAGAGATTATCAATAATATACACACACAGTATAACGCTGTGTATAATCAGAGAGACAGGGTGGGGGTGAATCAGAGATTATCAATAATGTTCTCACACAGTATAACGCTGTGTATAATCAGAGAGACAGAGTGGGGGTGAATCAGAGATTATCAATAATACCCTCACACAGTACAACGCTGTGTATAATCAGAGAGACAGAGTGGGGGTGAATCAGAGAGACAGAGTGGGGGTGAATCAGAGATTATCAATAATACCCTCACACAGTATAACGCTGTGTATAATCAGAGAGACAGGGTGGGGGTGAATCAGAGATTATCAATAATATACTCACACAGTATAACGCTGTGTATAATCAGAGACATAGTGGGGGTGAATCAGAGATTATCAATAATACCCTCACACAGTATAACGCTGTGTATAATCAGAGAGACAGAGTGGGGGTGAATCAGAGATTATCAATAATACCCTCACACAGTATAACGCTGTGTATAATCAGAGAGACAGAGTGGGGGTGAATCAGAGATTATCAATAATATACACACACAGTATAACGCTGTGTATAATCAGAGAGACAGAGTGGGGGTGGATCAGAGATTATCAATAATACCCTCACACAGTATAACGCTGTGTATAATCAGAGAGACAGAGTGGGGGTGAATCAGAGATTATCAATAATACCCTCACACAGTATAACGCTGTGTATAATCAGAGAGACAGGGTGTGGGTGAATCAGAGATTATCAATAATACCCTCACACAATATAACGCTGTGTATAATCAGAGAGACAGGGTGGGGGTGAGTCAGAGATTATCAATAATACCCTCACACAGTATAACGCTGTGTATAATCAGAGAGACAGGGTGGGGGTGAATCAGAGATTATCAATAATACCCTCACACAGTATAACGCTGTGTATAATCAGAGAGACAGGGTGGGGGTGAATCAGAGATTATCAATAATACCCTCACACAATATAACGCTGTGTATAATCAGAGAGACAGGGTGGTGGTGAATCAGAGATTATCAATAATATACTCACACAGTATAACGCTGTGTATAATCAGAGAGACAGGGTGGGGGTGAATCAGAGATTATCAATAATATACTCACACAGTATAACGCTGTGTATAATCAGAGAGACAGGGTGGGGGTGAATCAGAGATTATCAATAATACCCTCACACAGTATAACGCTGTGTATAATCAGAGAGACAGAGTGGGGGTGAATCAGAGATTATCAATAATATACTCACACAGTATAACGCTGTGTATAATCAGAGAGACAGGGTGGGGGTGAATCAGAGATTATCAATAATACCCTCACACAGTATAACGCTGTGTATAATCAGAGAGACAGAGTGGGGGTGAATCAGAGATTATCAATAATATACTCTCATGGTATACAGGAGATGACTTTGCCTCAGTTCCAGGATAAGTGTGAGCGGGGGTGTGTCTGTCTGAGTTCCGGAGCAGTGTGTGGCAGATGGGGGGAGAGGTGGGGGTGGTGTCTCTGTCTCAGTTTCAGGAGCAGTGTGAGGGGGGTGTCACTCCCTCAGTTTCAGGAGCAGTGTGAGGGCGGTGTCACTCCCTCAGTTTCAGGGACAGTGTGAGGGGGGGTGTCACTCCCTCAGTTTCAGGGACAGTGTGAGGGGGGGTGTCACTCCCTCAGTTTCAGGAGCAGTGTGAGGGGGGGTGTCACTCCCTCAGTTTCAGGAGCAGTGTGAGGGGGGGGGTGTCACTCCCTCAGTTTCAGGAGCAGTGTGAGGTGGGGGGTGTCACTCCCTCAGTTTCAGGAGCAGTGTGAGGGGGGATGTCACTCCCTCAGTTTCAGGAGCAGTGTGAGGGGGGGTGTCACTCCCTCAGTTTCAGGAGCAGTGTGAGGGGGGGGTGTCACTCCCTCAGTTTCAGGAGCAGTGTGAGGGGGGGGGTGTCACTCCCTCAGTTTCAGGGCAGTGTGAGGGGGGATGTCACTCCCTCAGTTTCAGGGCAGTGTGAGGTGGGGGGGTGTCACTCCCTCAGTTTCAGGAGCAGTGTGAGGGGGGGTGTCACTCCCTCAGTTTCAGGGCAGTGTGAGGGGGGATGTCACTCCCTCAGTTTCAGGGCAGTGTGAGGTGGGGGGGTGTCACTCCCTCAGTTTCAGGGCAGTGTGAGGGGGGGTGTCACTCCCTCAGTTTCAGGAGCAGTGTGAGGTGGGGGGATGTCACTCCCTCAGTTTCAGGAGCAGTGTGAGGTGGGGGGATGTCACTCCCTCAGTTTCAGGAGCAGTGTGAAGGGGGGGTGTTACTCCCTCAGTTTCAGGGCAGTGTGAGGGGGGGTGTCACTCCCTCAGTTTCAGGAGCAGTGTGAGTGGGGGGTGTCACTCCCTCAGTTTCAGGGACAGTGTGAGGGGGGGGTTTTACTCCCTCAGTTTCAGGGCAGTGTGAGGGGGGGTGTCACTCCCTCAGTTTCAGGAGCAGTGTGGGGGGGGAGGTGTCACTCCCTCAGTTTCAGGGCAGTGTGAGGGGGGGTGTCACTCCCTCAGTTTCAGGAGCAGTGTGAGGGGGGGTGTCACTCCCTCAGTTTCAGGGACAGTGTGAGGGGGGCTGTCACTCCCTCAGTTTCAGGGACAGTGTGAGGGGGGCTGTCACTCCCTCAGTTTCAGGGACAGTGTGAGGGGGGGGGTGTCACTCCCTCAGTTTCCGGAGCAGTGTGAGGGGGGGGGTGTCACTCCCTCAGTTTCAGGAGCAGTGTGAGGGGGGTGTCACTCCCTCAGTTTCAGGGCAGTGTGGGGGGGGGTGTCACTCCCTCAGTTTCAGGGACAGTGTGAGGGGGGGTGTCACTCCCTCAGTTTCAGGGCAGTGTGAGGGGGGGGGTGTCACTCCCTCAGTTTCAGGGCAGTGTGAGGGGGGGTGTCACTCCCTCAGTTTCAGGGCAGTGTGAGGGGGGGTGTCACTCCCTCAGTTTCAGGAGCAGTGTGAGGGGGGGTGTCACTCCCTCAGTTTCAGGGACAGTGTGAGGGGGGCTGTCACTCCCTCAGTTTCAGGGACAGTGTGAGGGGGGGTGTCACTCCCTCAGTTTCAGGGACAGTGTGAGGGGGGGTGTCACTCCCTCAGTTTCAGGAGCAGTGTGAGGGGGGGGTGTCACTCCCTCAGTTTCAGGGACAGTGTGAGGGGGGGGGTGTCACTCCCTCAGTTTCAGGGACAGTGTGAGGGGGGGGGTGTCACTCCCTCAGTTTCAGGAGCAGTGTGAGGGCGGTGTCACTCCCTCAGTTTCAGGAGCAGTGTGAGGGGGGGTGTCACTCCCTCAGTTTCAGGAGCAGTGTGAGGGGGGGGTGTCACTCCCTCAGTTTCAGGGCAGTGTGGGGGGGGTGTCACTCCCTCAGTTTCAGGGCAGTGTGGGGGTGTCACTCCCTCAATTTCAGGAGCAGTGTGAGGGGGGGGTGTCACTCCCTCAGTTTCCGGAGCAGTGTGGGGAGGGGTGTCACTCCCTCAGTTTCAGGAGCAGTGTGAGGTGGGGGGGTGTCACTCCCTCAGTTTCAGGGCAGTGTGGGGGTGGGTGTCACTCCCTCAGTTTCAGGGCAGTGTGGGGGTGTCACTCCCTCAATTTCAGGAGCAGTGTGAGGGGGGGGTGTCACTCCCTCAGTTTCCGGAGCAGTGTGAGTGGTCTGCTCTGGGTGATGAAAGTTGTATTGTCTGTCAGTGAAATCACTGTTTTGCTTTGTGTCTTTCTGTGTGTCCGACAGCTCTGTGTTTAGTCTGGGAAGCCCTTTTGGACAATCTCAGCTCTCTCGCAGTCACTACCACCCATCGTCTCCTCATCGGACACTCCCGCAGCAGGGCAGAAAGGTGAGACGGGTGTGCATTGTGAGGGACACGGACCGATTGATCGGGTCGTAAAATCTCGGGCTCACCTTTCATGCTTAATGCTGGTCTTAACTTTGACCCTAGTACAACCCAGTTTGCCAGCCTTGTGTGTAAGGATAGGCACCTGACTCCGTGAGCAATCTCATGCCATGCTGGAGCGGATGAGTAAAGGGGGCAAGTGCCAGTTGTAATGACTCAGTTATGTCTCACCTTCCAGGTGATGAAGCCAGGCCAGTGCCAACTGCCTGCACCATCGTTTGTATCGGCACCTCCTCTGGCCTCACCCGCTGCCCCCAGGCCAACTGACCAGCCTGCTGCTCAGGGCGAGGTGCCGGACACTGGGCCGGGCAGCCCCTTGGGGGAGTCCTGGCCGTCCACCGAGAGCAGCTCCCTCATGACACCCGAGGGAGAGTCGGGAGAATCGATGGCATCACGGGAGATGTTCCGTACTGACTCGGGTTGGTCAGGAAGTCCACACATTGACCCTGCGGAGAGTTCAATCATCGCAAAGTAAGTGACAGCACCGCTGATATCTCAGTCAGCCAGCAGACCTTTGCTGGAATAGTGACAAGTCCGAGGTCAGAGACAGCAAGGAGGAGCTACCTCCTCCTGATAGAATCATACAGTCCCTACAGTGTGGAAACAGGCCCATCAAGTCCACTCCAATCCTCCGAACTGTAGTCCACCCTGACTCGTTCCCCTACCGATATTTTTCCCCTGTCCAGTGGACATTATCTACACATCCCTGAACACTATGGGCAATTTATCATGGCCAATTCACCTAACCGGCACATCTTTGGACTGTGGGAGGAAACCAGAGCACCCAGAGTAAACCCACACAGACACGGGGAGAATGTGCAAACTCCGCACAGTCACCCAAGGTGGGAATCGAACCTGGGTCCCTGGCGCTGTGAGGCACACAGTGAGTAACCATGCCGTCCCTCTGACATGTGATCGCTGGATTAGAGAAAGGCAGTCAGCCAGGGTTCCTGCTCCTGATCCCTGTCCAGTGATCCCTGGGTTAGAGAGAAGGAGGGGGGAAATCAGCCAGGGTTCCTGCTCCTGATCCCTGTCCAGTGATCCCTGGGTTAGAGAGAAGGAGCGGGGAGATCAGCCAGGGTTCCTGCTCCTGATCACTGCTCAGTGATCCCTGGGTTAGAGAGAGAGAGAGAGAGAGAGGGGAAATCAGCCAGGGTTCCTGCTCCTGATCACTGCCCAGTGATCCCTGGGTTAGAGAGAAGGAGGGGGGGAAATCAGCCAGGGTTCCTGCTCCTGATCCCTGTCCAGTGGTCCCTGGGTTAGAGAGAGAGGGGAGATAGCAGAAGTTTGTAAGGTCTCAATGAATCTAGCAGTATTACAGGGCTGAATGGCCTCCCCTGTGCTAGCATAAATGGCTTCTTCCTGTTTTGTTGGAAGCAAACCAACAGGCCATATGGAACTGTGCTGTTCCTTTGGATTATTTCCACAGGACGGTGTCTGATTAGCTTTGGGTGACTAAACGGAATCTTTTGCTCAGACTCACCCTCACCCTTGTGAAGCATAGCAGCTGAAACCTTGCCTGCCCATCTCCACCCAGGTACATCCAGCGATTCCGACATGGCAAACCACTGAGCAGACAGCAGCGGGAACATGCTGCTGCTGGAATGGGCACAGAGGGGAGTGAGTTCTGGTGGCTGAAGCGTTCACCCCCAAACAGCTCAACACCAAAAGAGGAGACACACCCACACCACCCAGGTAACAGAGCAACTTTTACTGACAGTTACTTCAGCAAGGCGCAAATTAGACAACCATCAATCAATTCAATTCTGGTACGTAACTCCCTCCCGGGGAGCTGTTATTCTGTATGTAAACCACCCAGAACCCCACGATTAGATTCCAGTCTGTAACTCCCTCCCGGGTATCTGTTATTCTGTATATAAACCACCCCGAACCCCTCGATTAGATTCCAGGCTGTAACTCCCTCTCGGGATATCTGTTATTCTGTATATAAACCACCTCGAACCTCTCGATTCGATTCCAGTCTGTAACTCCCTCCGGGGGTATCTGTTATTCTGTATATAAACCACCCCGAAACCCTCGATTAGATTCCAGTCTGTAACTCCCTCCCGGGGTATCTGTTATTCTGTATATAAACCACCCCGAACCCCTCGATTAGATTCCAGTCTGTAACTCCCTCCCGGGGTATCCGTTATTCTGTATATAAACCACCCCGAACCCCTCGATTAGATTCCAGTCTGTTAACGAACATAACCCACTAGATGATATGCTTAGTAATGTTAAGAAGAGTCAGTTGTCAGAATAGCTGATTGCTGGAACCCTCCTGATTCGGTGGGTGATGGTGCTTTCCGGGCTAGAGCCTGGGGAGTTTCAGGTGAAAGATGATCTTTGCTGGTCCTGCTCTTGCCCACAGAAGCTCGTTCATTGGCCACTGAGGGAGGAGAATCCACCTGCTACTCTGCTCGGCAACAGGAACACTTACCTGCGAACATATCTCTGCCCAACATCCCCAGTCTGTCTTTAAGGAGAACTGGACTCTCATCAGGAGTGAGTATTCTTGTCAGTCTGCGCTGTGCTGTCAGGAGTTTCCCAGCTGTGGAAGGTGGTAGCGTCCTCGTGGTGTGTCCGTCTGTACTGTTGACAGAAACCTGCTGTATGTGGCACACAGCCCAGCAGTGTGTGTCTGTACTTAATGACCTAGGCTGGACGGCACACCTCAGATACCCATATGTTAGCAAGAAGATAATTCAAGCAAGCTTCCTGCTCCTGATCACTACCGCCAGGTTAGGCAGACAGGGGATATCCACTGGTGCGTGAACACTTCTCTGTCCCTTCTCGTTGGCAGCGGGAAGACTTATCCTGGCTGTGAGTGAGGTCAGTGGACATTAGTATACACCAGCTGGCTTCGGGTGAAGTCTCTAAACGGTATTTTGTTTTCCAGGGTGAACGATCAGATGTTTCCCAGCTGGAGCCCTTGGACCTGGAGACCATTCATCTCCAGGAAAGAGCAAATCACCTGCTGCAGCACAGGTAAGATGCTGAGTGATACCCTGAATAATGAGGGAGTGGGCACTGTCAGATGGTCAGTGCTGAGGGAGTGGGCACTGTCGGAGGGTCAGTGCTGAGGGAGTGCCACACTGTCAGAGGGTCAGTGCTGAGGGAGTGGGCACTGACGGAGGGTCAGTGCTGAGGGAGTGGGCACTGTCGGAAGGTCAGTGCTGAGGGAGCGCCGCACTGTCGGAGGGTCAGTGCTGAGGGAGCGCCACACTGTCGGAGGGTCAGTGCTGAGGGAGTGGGCACTGTCGGAGGGTCAGTGCTGAGGGAGTGGGCACTGTCGGAGGGTCAGTGCTGAGGGAGTGGGCACTGTCGGAGGGTCAGTGCTGAGGGAGTGGGCACTGTCAGAGGGTCAGTGCTGAGGGAGTGCCGCACTGTCAGAGGGTCAGTGCTGAGGGAGTGGGCACTGACGGAGGGTCAGTTCTGAGGGAGTGGGCACTGTCGGAGGGTCAGTGCTGAGGGAGTGGGCACTGTCGGAGGGTCAGTGCTGAGGGAGCGCCGCACTGTCGGAGGGTCAGTGCTGAGGGAGCGCCACACTGTCGGAGGGTCAGTGCTGAGGGAGCGCCGCACTGTCGGAGGGTCAGTGCTGAGGGAGTGGGCACTGTCGGAGGGTCAGTGCTGAGGGAGTGAGCACTGTCGAAGGGTCAGTGCTGAGGGAGTGGGCACTGTCGGAGGGTCAGTGCTGAGGGAGCGCCGCACTGTCGGAGGGTCAGTGCTGAGGGAGCGCCGCACTGTCGGAGGGTCAGTGCTGAGGGAGCGCCGCACTGTCGGAGGGTCAGTGCTGAGGGAGTGGGCACTGACGGAGGGTCAGCGGTGAGGGAGCGCCGCACTGTCGGAGGGTCAGTGCTGAGGGAGTGGGCACTGTCGGAGGATCAGTGCTGAGGGAGCGCCGCACTGTCGGAGGGTCAGTGCTGAGGGAGTGGGCACTGTCGGAGGGTCAGTGCTGAGGGAGTGGGCACTGTCGGAGGGTCAGTGCTGAGGGAGTGGGCACTGTGGGAGGGTCAATGCTGAGGGAAGGGGCACTGTGGGAGGGTCATTGCTGAGGGAGCGGGCACTGTCGGATGGTGAGAACGTCAGCAACATAGCATTAACTAAGGCATCATGTTTAACTTTATGTTGATATGATTTATGTTGATATGCCTCAGGCGACAACTGTATGGAGTTTGCACATTCTCCCCGTGTCTGCGTGAGTTTCTTCCGGGTGCTCCGGTTTCCTCCCACAGTCACAAAGATGTGCGGGTC
This sequence comes from Hemiscyllium ocellatum, assembly GCF_020745735.1. Classification (NCBI taxonomy): domain Eukaryota; kingdom Metazoa; phylum Chordata; class Chondrichthyes; order Orectolobiformes; family Hemiscylliidae; genus Hemiscyllium; species Hemiscyllium ocellatum. Next base: position 167,603 of record NW_026867525.1, read on the forward strand.
AGGTGAATTGGCCAGGATAAATTGCCCGTAGTGTTTGGTAAGGGGTAAATGTAGGGGTATGGGTGGGTTGCGCTTCGGCGGGTCGGTGTGGACTTGTTGGGCCGAAGGGCCTGTTTCCACACTGTAAGTAATCTAATCTAATGATTGCTTGTATCCATTCTCTTGCCAATGACCTGTTTCTTTATTCCCTCCTGTTCAGTGAATCCTCGTGCAGTGGCCTTGTCCCTGTCAGTTCAGATGGTGTTGGATCTCCATCTATCTCTGATCACGTTGACGAAGTGGTGGGCTGTCCTGTCTCTGTCCCACTGACCGTGTCCACTGATGGTAAGCGCCCTGCATTTTGGAAACCTCATTTATTTATCATTCCAACCCTGTAGCTTCCTCAGTACTGACCCTCTGACAGTGCCCACTCCCTCAGCACTGACCCTCCGACAGTGCGGTGCTCCCTCAGCACTGACCCTCCGACAGTGCCCACTCCCTCAGCACTGGCCCTCCGACAGTGCCCACTCCCTCAGCACTGACCCTCCGACAGTGCCCACTCCCTCAGCACTGACCCTCCGACAGTGCGGTGCTCCCTCAGCACTGACCCTCCGACAGTGCCCACTCCCTCAGCACTGACCCTCTGACAGTGCGGTGCTCCCTCAGCACTGACCCTCCGACAGTGCCCACTCCCTCAGCGCTGACCCTCCGACAGTGCCCACTCCCTCAGCACTGACCTTCCCACAGTGCCCGCTCCCTCAGCACTGACCCTTCGAAAGTGCGGTGCTCCCTCAGCACTGACCCTCCGACAGTGCCCACTCCCTCAGCATTGACCCTCTGACAGTACCCTCTCCCTCAGCACTGACCCTCCGACAGTGCCCACTCCCTCAGCACTGACCCTCCGACAGTACCCTCTCCCTCAGCACTGACCCTCTGACAGTGCCCACTCCCTCAACACTGACCTTCCCACAGTGCCCACTCCCTCAGCACTGACCTTCCCACAGTGCCCACTCCCTCAGCACTGACCCTCTGACAGTGCGGCACTCCCTCAGCACTGACCCTCTGACAGTGCCCACTCCCTCAGCACTGACCCTCCGACAGTGCCCACTCCCTCAGCACTGGTCCATATCTGTTTGTGGACTTTGATTTGTATAGCTGTTTAAACTGCGTGTGGCGGCCATGGTTCTGACCCAGCTCTGTGTGGCTCCTTCTGCCCTCTCCAGGAGATAAAGATGTGAAACATATCAGCATGTGGTCTGATGGCCCCTCCCCCAGCTGCAAGCCCTCGTTCAGCACTCGCCCTGAAGACGATATTCTCTACCTGTGGCGTCTGCAAAGGAAGATGGAGGCAGCGAGAGTGGGCTCATGGGCCTTGCTAGCACAGAGGAAGTCACACTCCCCTCCATTCCACTTGGGCAGGCAGGTAAGAGGCTGGCTGTCCTGTCACTGCTTCTCCCAGTAATTGTGGAGAAACCCCTTCACAGACTGACCTGCCCAGGCTTGCCCTTTGTAGATTCCTCGAGTAAAAAATGAGGTCTGCAGATGCTGGAGATCACAGCTGAAAATGTGTTGCTGGTTAAAGCACAGCAGGTCAGGCAGCATCTCAGGAATAGGGAATTCGACGTTTCGGGCATAAGCCCTTCATCAGGAATAAGAGAGAGTAGCCAAGCAGGCTAAGATAAAAGGTAGGGAGGAGGGACTAGGGGGAGGGGCGATGGAGGTGGGATAGGTGGAAGGAGGTCAAGGTGAGGGTGATAGGCCGGAGTGGGGTGGGGGCGGAGAGGTCAGGAAGAAGATTGCAGGTTAGGAGGGTGGTGCTGAGTTGAGGGAACCGACTGAGACAAGGTGGGGGGAGGGGAAATGAGGAAACTGGAGAAATCTGAGTTCATCCCTTGTGGTTGGAGGGTTCCCAGGCGGAAGATGAGGCGCTCCTCCTCCAGCCGTCGTGTTGTTGTGTTCTGCCGGTGGAGGAGTCCAAGGACCTGCATGTCCGTGGTGGAGTGGGAGGGAGAGTTAAAGTGTTGAGCCACGGGGTGGTTGGGTTGGTTGGTCCGGGCGGCCCAGAGGTGTTCTCTGAAGCGTTCCGCAAGTAAGCGGCCTGTCTCCCCAATGTAGAGGAGGCCACATCGGGTGCAGCGGATGCAATAGATGATGTGTGTGAAGGTACAGGTGAACTTGTGGCGGATATGGAAGGATCCCTTGGGGCCTTGGAGGGAAGTGAGTGTGGAGGTGTGGGCGCAAGTTTTACATTTCTTGCGGTTGCAGGGGAAGGTGCCGGGAGTGGAGGTTGGGTTGGTGGGGTGTGTGGATCTGACGAGGGAGTCACGAAGGGAGTGGTCCTTGCGGAACGCTGATAGGGGAGGGGAGGGAAATATATCCTTGGTGGTGGGGTCCGTTTGGAGGTGGCGGAAATGACGGCAGATGATACGTTGTATGCGGAGGTTGGTGGGGTGGTAGGTGAGAACCAGTGGGGTTCTGTCTTGGTGGCGGTTGGAGGAGCGGGGCTCAAGGGCGGAGGAGCGGGAAGTGGAGGAGATGCGGTGGAGGGCATCGTCGACCACGTCTGGGGGGAATCTGCGGTCCTTGAAGAAGGAGGCCATCTGGGCTGTGCGGTGTTGGAACTGGTCCTCCTGGGAGCAGATGCGGTGGAGACGAAGGAATTGGGAATATGGGATGGAGTTTTTGCAGGGTGGGAGGAGGTGTAGTCCAGGTAGCTGTGGGAGTCAGTCGGTTTATAGTAGATGTCTGTGTTGAGTCGGTCGCCTGAGATAGAGATGGAAAGGTCTAGGAAGGGGAGGGAGGAGTCTGAGACAGTCCAGGTGAATTTCAGGTCGGGATGGAAGGTGTTGATAAAGTTGATGAACTGTTCAACCTCCTCGTGGGAGCACGAGGCAGCGCCGATACAGTCATCGATGTAGCGGAGGAAAAGGTGGGGGGTGGTGCCAGTGTAGTTGCGGAAGATGGACTGTTCCATATATCCTACGAAGAGACAGGCATAGCTGGGGCCCATGCGGGTGCCCATGGCAACTCCTTTAGTTTGGAGGAAGTGGGAGGATTGAAAAGAGAAGTTATTCAGGGTGAGGACCAGTTCAGTCAGTCGAAGGAGGGTGTCAGTGGAAGGGTACTGGTTGGTGCGGCGGGAAAGGAAGAAGCGGAGGGCTTTGAGTCCTTCGTGATGGGGGATGGAGGTGTAGAGGGACTGGATGTCCATCATGAAAATAAGGCGTTGGGGACCGGGGAAGCGAAAATCCTGGAGGAGGTGGAGGGCGTGGGTGGTGTCCCGAACGTAGGTGGGGAGTTGTTGGACTAAAGGGGACAGGACCGTGTCGAGGTATTGGGAGATGGGTTCGGTGGGGCAGGAGCAGGCTGAGACAATGGGTCGGCCGGGGCAGGCAGGTTTGTGGATTTTGGGCAGGAGGTAGAAACGGGCGGTGCGGGGTTGTGGGACTATGAGGTTGGAGGCGGTGGATGGGAGATCCCCTGAGGTGATGAGGTTATGGATGGTCTGGGAGATGATGGTTTGGTGGTGGGAGGTGGGGTAATGGTCAAGGGGGCAATAAGAGGAGGTGTCCGCGAGCTGGCGTTTGGCCTCAGCGGTATAAAGGTCGGTGCGCCAAACTACCACCGCGCCTCCCTTGTCTGCGGGTTTGATGGTGAGGTTGGGGTTGGAGCGGAGGGAGTGGAGGGCTGCACGTTCTGAGGGTGAGAGGTTGGAGTGGGTGAGAGGGGTGGACAGGTTGAGTCGGTTAATGTCACGGCGGCAGTTGGCTATAAAGAGATCGAGGGCAGGTAAGAGGCCAGCACGGGGTGTCCAGGTGGGTGGGGTGTGTTGGAGGTGGGAGAAGGGGTCGACAGAGGGTGGGCGGGATTCCTGCCCAGTCTCCTGCACAATGGCCCATACTTTCATTTCACTGGTTCCCAGATTCAAAACTGCAAATGTGTTGCTGGTCAAAGCACAGCAGGCCAGGCAGCATCTCAGGAATAGAGAATTCGACGTTTCGAGCATAAGCCCTTCATCAGGATTCCTGATGAAGGGCTTATGCTCGAAACGTCGAATTCTCTATTCCTGAGATGCTGCCTGGCCTGCTGTGCTTTGACCAGCAACACATTTGCAGCTGTGATCTCCAGCATCTGCAGACCTCATTTTTTACTCCCAGATTCAAAAGATCATCCTACATTTCCACCACAGCCAGTGGGTCACCATCACTAAACACATCTTCCCTCTGCCACCACTCTCAGCATTCTGCAGATTCTGTTATCTCGATCACACCCTTATCCATTTTGGGTACTTCCTTATTCCCCCCACCCCCACAATGGTACCTCCCCATGCAGTCAGAGAAGGTGTAACCCTGCTATAGGAAGGATGTTGTGAAACTTGAAAGGGTTCAGAAAAGATTTACAAGGATGTTGCCAGGGTTGGAGGATCTGAGCTACAGGGAGAGGCTGAACAGGCTGGGGCTGTTTTCCCTGGAGCGTCGGAGGCTGAGGGGTGACCTTATAGAGGTTTATAAAATCATGAGGGACATGGATAGGATAAATAAAGTCCTTTCCCTGGGGTCGGGCAGTCCAGAGCTATAGAGGGCATAGGTTTAGGGTGAGAGGGGAAAGATTTAAAAGGGATCTAAGGGGCAACATTTTCACCCAGAGGGTGGTACGTGTATGGAACGAGCTGCCAGAGGATGTGGTGGAGGCTGCTACAATGACAACATTTAAAAGATATCTGGCTGGGTATATGAATAGGAAGGGTTTGGAGGGATATGGGCCAAGTGCTGGCAAATGGGACTTGATTAGTTGAGGATATCTGGTCAGCATGGATGAGTTGGACCAAAGGATCTGTTTCTGTGCTGTAAACCTCCTTCCTTACTGTCCAAGGGCCCAGACACCCCTTCCAGGTGAAGCAGCATTTCAGTTGTACTACCCTCAGCTGAGTCGACTCCATTTGCTGCCCGTGGTGCAGTGTCCTTTACATCGGGTGAGACCAAACACAGACTGTGCAGCCCCTCCTCTCTGTCTGTCAGAATGATCCGAACCTGCCAGGTACTTCCCATTTCAGTAAACCATCCCCCCTCCCTTGGGGCGGTGGAAATATTTCCATCCCAGTCGTGTTGCAATGATTAATCTCCAATCTCCTCTCCATGCCCTCTCCCTCCCCCACTGCCTTGCTGATACTCATCCTCCCGAATATCTCTCCAATTTGCCCCCACCTTTTGAAAGCTCCTGTCGAATCTGCTCCCGCTGCCATTTTCGGCAGTGCCCCTTAGATCAGACCAACTCACTTTGTCAAGGAACACATTCTCCTCCACAGGTCTGACAGCATCTGTGGAGAGAAGGCAGGGTCACTGGACCCAAGACACTCACTGCGTCTTCTCTCCACAGATGTTGCTAGATCCGCTGAGTTTCTCCAGCAATTTTTGTCTTTGTTTCAAATTCTTCCCGTCTCCCCCCTCTGGGTCTTTTCCCGATTCTCTTCACTTTGTGTCCCTCTGCTGACTGACCATCCTGCCCCTGGAGACATTGTCTCCCTCGTCAACTCGATCAGCAACCACCCCCTCCCTGCTGATTTTGCAAGGCCCCGTTCAATCGCTTCCTGAACTTTCTCTGCTCCAAGGGGTGGATTCCAGCCTCTCCCGATCCCTCTCCATTTTATTTAAGACCACTTCACCCTGCAGTTGCACCTCTCCAAGGCTCCTCAGGCAACATCTTCCAAACCCACAGTCACTTCCACCTAGAAGGGCATGGGCAGCGAATACATGGGAACACCACCCCCCTGCAAGCTCCCCTCCGAGCCCCTCACCATCCTGACCCGGAAATGTCTTTTTCCTGTGTTCCCTTGTGGGCATCACTAGTTGGTCAGCATTTATTGCCAAACCCGAACTGCGGTTGAGCCATTTCAGAGGACACATCGCTGTGGGTCTGGAGTTACATGTAGGCCAGACCAGGTGAGGATGGCAGTTTCCTTCCCTGTAGACATTAGTGAGCCAGATGGGTTTATCTGATATTCGGCAGGGGATTCCCCAAAACGTATTTTAAATTGAATTCAAATTCCACCATCTGCCATGGCAGCATTCAAATCCAGGTCCCCAGAACATTCACTGGATGAGAAGTCTGACGATCGGTGTTCCTTCAGTGTCACTGGGTCAAAATCCTGGAACTCTTTCCCATTGTGTGTGCAGCCTCCTGTGATTCAGGAAGGCAGCTCCTCCAACACTTACTCCAGGAGCAACAAGGGACAGGCATTACATGCTGGTCCAGCACCACAGGCAAATAATGCAGCGCCAGAGACCCGGGTTCAATTCCCGCCTCGGTGTGGGGTTTGCACATTCTCCCCGTGTCTGTGTGGGTTTCCTCCGGGTGCTCCGGTTTCCTCCCACAGTCTAAAAATGTGCCGGTTAGGGTGGATTGTCCATGCTAAATTGCCAGTAGTGTTAGGTGCAGGGGTAAATGTAGGGGAACGGGTCTGGGTGGGTCGGTGTGGACCTGTTGGGCCGAAGGGCCTGCTTCCACAATGTAAGTAATCTAAATCTAAACGGCCCTGAGGTAGTCAGTGCCCGGAGACGGATGAAGCTGCAGCACAAACAGTCACTGAGTGAGAGGTGCTTTATTTTTCCAGATTACCAGGTCTGATGGGGACGTGAAAAAAGACAACTCAGTGGTCACAGGGTCATACCCTGAGGGAGGTTGGAGAGAGAGCGTGACACCGACCAGGAACCCCCAACATAGTCCAGGGAACAAAGCCGGGACTGGTGCTACCTGCCCCATGCCAATCCCGAGCGGAGCAGTGTGCCTGTCCGAGGACTGGACATGTCAACAGGCAGTCACAGGCGGTCAACGCTGTGATCCTCAGGTCGCGGAGAGGGAGCCAGCTCAGCGAGGAAGAGGTGAGAGTGGGCTCGCACACGGCCTGAGGTCAGCAATCGAAGGGCAAAGGTCAGCAGACTGTCCCTGCAGACAGCACGGCACTGATGAAGGAAGAGGTGAGAGTGGGCTCACGCACGGCCTGAGGTCAGCGATCGAAGGGCAAAGGTCAGCGGATGGCTATTCCAGACAGTGTGGCATGAGCAGAGGAAGGAGTTCAGAAGCAGTGTCTGGTGGCAAGGAGCAGGGACTGGAGCCTCTGCCTGAGGTCTGTGGAAGGGACTGCCCCCAGAGGGGTAGGCGAGCCCATCATCAGGGGCAAAGAGAAGCTGGATGGAGCTCGGGATTGGAGACCGGCAGCTGCCAGCCTCCTGTGTCCCTGCAGCCTCCGAATTTTCGCCAAGTGAGGCCATGGCAGCAGGACTCTCACCCATTGACTGGGAGCAGCGGCTCAGACACAGAACAGCAATTCTCCGAAGGTGAACACGACAGTGCATCACCCGAGAACTCAGCAACAAGGGGACAGCGTCAAGGGAAGCCTGCACCATCCCATCACCGTCAGCACGCAAACGTTCGGCAGGTGTTGGGACAGGTGCTGCCTTTAATCTTAACCATGTCACCAGATAGAGGGCTTCTCATCCTATGGAGGCCAGAGGCTCCCTCAGCACTGACCGTCCAACAGTGCCCACTCACTCAGCACTGACCCTCCGACAGTGGGGCCCTCCCTCAGCACTGACCCTCCGACAGTGCAGCACTCCCTCAGCACTGACCCTCCGACAGTGCCCACTCCCACAGCACTGACCCTCCGACAGTGCCCATTCCCTCAGCACTGACCCTCCGACAGTGCGGCACTCCCTCAGCACTGACCCTCCGACAGTGCGGCACTCCCTCAGCACTGACCCTTCGACAGTGCGGCACTCCCTCAGCATTGACCCTCCGACAGTGCCCACTCCCTCAGCACTGACCCTCCGACAGTGCCCATTCCCTCAGCACTGACCCTCCGACAGTGCGGCACTCCCTCAGCACTGACCCTCCGACAGAGCCCACTCCCACAGCACTGACCCTCTGACAGTGCCCATTCCCTCAGCACTGACCCTCCGACAGTGCGGCACTCCCTCAGCACTGACCCTCCGACAGTGCGGCACTCCCTCAGCACTGACCCTCCCACAGTGCCCACTCCCACAGCACTGACCCTATGACAGTGCCCATTCCCTCAGCACTGACCCTCCGACAGTGCTGTACTCCCTCAGCACTGACCCTCCGACAATGCGGCACTCCCTCAGCACTGACCCTCCCAAAGTGCAACACTCCCTCAGCACTGACCCGCAAACAGTGCCCACTCCCTCAGCACTGACCCTCCAAAAGTGCAGCGCTCCCTCAGCACTGACCCTCTGACAGTGCCCACTCCCTCGGCACTGACTCTCCGACAGTGCCCACTCCCTCAGCACTGACCCTCCCACAGTGCCCACTCCCCTCAGCACTGACCCTCTGACAGTGCCCACTCCCTCAGCACTGACCCTCCGACAGTGCTGTACTCCCTCAGCACTGACCCTCCGACAATGCGGCACTCCCTCAGCACTGACCCTCCCAAAGTGCAACACTCCCTCAGCACTGACCCGCAAACAGTGCCCACTCCCTCAGCACTGACCCTCCAAAAGTGCAGCGCTCCCTCAGCACTGACCCTCTGACAGTGCCCACTACCTCGGCACTGACTCTCCGACAGTGCCCACTCCCTCAGCACTGACCCTCCCACAGTGCCCACTTCCCTCAGCACTGACCCTCTGACAGTGCAACACTCCCCCAGCACTGACCCTGCCACAGTGCCCACTCCCTCAGCACTGACCCTCCCACGGTGCCCACTCCTTCAGCACTGACCCTCCGACAGTGCCCACTCCCTCAGCACTTACCCTCTGACAGTGCGGCATACCCTCAGCACTGACCCTCCGACAGTGCCCACTCCCTCAGCACTGACCCTCCGACAGTGCCCACTCCCTCAGCACTGACCCTCCGACAGTGCCCACTCCCTCAGCACTGACCCTCCGACAGTGCCCACGCCCTCAGCACTGAGCCTCAAACATTGCCCACTCCCTCAGCACTGACCCTCGAACAGTGCCCACTCCCTCAGCACTGAACCTCCGACAATGCGGCGCTTCCTCAGCACAGAACCTCCGACAGTGCCCACACCCTAAGCAGGGACCCTCCGACAGTGCGGCTCTCCCTCAGTAGTAACCCTCTGACAGTGCGGCTCTCCCTCAGTAGTAACTCTCTGACAGTGCAGCACTCACAACGCACTGACCGTCCGATACAGTGGCCGCTCCCTCATGACTGGTTCTCTGACAGTTGCGATGAAGTCTGTTCTTTATGAAATGTTCATTCATTATATAAGTTTCCGTCCCCTGGTCTGAGCGTAGTTCAATGAGTAATGTCCCTTGTCATGGTTGGGAGTTGGTGTAATCAGTGTGTTTCTCTGTGCCCAAGGTGGTCTCTGAGAGAATGTTCCCACGTTGCAAACCAAACCATCCGATCAGCAGCAAGCCGAACACAGTTGGCAGAGCCAGGGGCCATCGCCTACCACGCTCACCAGTGACTGATACTCGCCAGACACCAGATACTGTGACCAAACTGCTGAAAGACGCTGAAGGTAGCAACACTGCTCACCCATTATACACAGGGTAACGCTCACCCATTATACACAGGGTAACGCTCACCCCATTATACACAGGGTAACGCTCACCCATTATACACAGGGTAACGCTCACCCATTATACACAGGGTAACGCTCACCCATTATACACAGGGTAACGCTCACCCATTATACACAGGGTAACGCTCACCCATTATACACAGAGTAACCCTCACCCATTATACACAGGGTAACGCTCACCCATTATACACAGGGTAACCCTCACCCATTACACACAGGGTAACGCTCACCCCATTATACACAGGTTAAAGCTCGCCATTATACACTGGGTACAGCTCACCCATTATACACTGGGTACAGCTCACCCATTATACACAGGGTAACGCTCACCCATTATACACAGGGTAACGCTCACCCATTATACACAGGGTAACCCTCACCCATTATACACAGAGTAACGCTCACCCATTATACACAGGGTAACCCTCACCCATTATACACAGGGTAACCCTCACCCATTATACACAGGTTAACCCTCACCCATTATACACAGAGTAACGCTCACCCATTATACACAGGGTAACCCTCACCCATTATACACAGGGTAACCCTCACCCATTACACACAGGGTAACGCTCACCCCATTATACACAGGTTAAAGCTCGCCATTATACACTGGGTACAGCTCACCCATTATACACAGGGTAACGCTCACCCATTATACACAGGGTAACCCTCACCCATTATACACAGGGTAACCCTCACCCATTATACACAGGGTAACCCTCACCCCATTATACACAGGGTAACGCTCACCCCATTATACACAGGTTAAAGCTCGCCATTATACACAGGGTAACCCTCACCCATTATACACTGAGTACAGCTCACCCATTATACACAGGGTAACGCTCAACCCATTATGCACAGGGTAACCCTCACCCATTATGCACAGGGTAACGCTCACCCATTATACACAGGGTAACCCTCACCCATTATACACAAGGTAACCCTCACCCCATTATACACAGGGTAACGCTCACCCATTATACACAGGGTAACGCTCACCCATTATACACAGGGTAACGCTCACCCATTATACACAGGGTAACGCTCACCCATTATACACAGAGTAACCCTCACCCATTATACACAGGGTAACGCTCACCCATTATACACAGAGTAACCCTCACCCATTATACACAAGGTAACCCTCACCCATTATACACATGGTAACGCTCACCCATTATACACAGAGTAACGCTCACCCCATTATACACAGGGTAACGCTCACCCCATTATACACAGGTTAAAGCTCGCCATTATACACAGGGTAACCCTCACCCATTATACACTGGGTACAGCTCACCCATTATACACAGGGTAACGCTCACCCATTATACACAGGGTAACGCTCACCCATTATACACAGAGTAACGCTCACCCCATTATACACAGGGTAACGCTCACCCCATTATACACAGGTTAAAGCTCGCCATTATACACAGGGTAACCCTCACCCATTATACACTGGGTACAGCTCACCCATTATACACAGTGTAACCCTCACCCATTATACACAGGGTAACCCTCACCCATTATACACAGGGTAACCCTCACCCATGATACACAGGGTAACCCTCACCCATTATACACAGGGTAACCCTCACCCCATTATACACAGAGTAACCCTCACCCATTATACACAGGGTAACGCTCACCCATTATACACAGAGTAACCCTCACCCATTATACACAAGGTAACCCTCACCCATTATACACAGGGTAACGCTCACCCATTATACACAGAGTAACGCTCACCCCATTATACACAGGGTAACGCTCACCCCATTATACACAGGTTAAAGCTCGCCATTATACACAGGGTAACCCTCACCCATTATACACTGGGTACAGCTCACCCATTATACACAGTGTAACCCTCACCCATTATACACAGGGTAACCCTCACCCATTATACACAGGGTAACCCTCACCCATGATACACAGGGTAACCCTCACCCATTATACACAGGGTAACCCTCACCCCATTATACACAGGGTAACGCTCACCCATTATACACAGGGTAACGCTCACCCATTATACACAGGGTAACCCACACCCCATTATACACAGGGTAACGCTCACCCCATTATACACAGGGTAACGCTCACCCATTATACACAGGGTAACGCTCACCCATTATACACAGGGTAACGCTCACCCATTATACACAGGGTAACCCACACCCCATTATACACAGGGTAACGCTCACCCCATTATACACAGGGTAACGCTCACCCCATTATACACAGGGTAACGCTCACCCATTATACACAGGGTAACCCTCACCCATTATACACAGGGTAACCCTCACCCATTATACACAGGGTAACGCTCACCCATTATACACAGAGTAACGCTCACCCATTATACACAGGGTAACCCTCACCCATTTTACACAGGGTAACCCTCACCCATTATACACAGGGTAACGCTCACCCATTATACACAGAGTAACGCTCACCCATTATACACAGGGTAACCCTCACCCATTATACACAGGGTAACCCTCACCCATTATACACAGGGTAACGCTCACCCATTACACACAGGGTAACGCTCACCCCATTATACACAGGTTAAAGCTCGCCATTATACACTGGGTACAGCTCACCCATTATACACTGGGTACAGCTCACCCATTATACACAGGGTAACCCTCACCCATTATACACAGGGTAACCCTCACCCATTATACACAGAGTAACGCTCACCCATTATACACAGGGTAACCCTCACCCATTATACACAGGATAACCCTCACCCATTATACACAGGGTAACCCTCACCCATTACACACAGAGTAACGCTCACCCATTATACACAGGGTAACGCTCACCCATTATACACAGGGTAACCCTCACCCATTACACACAGGGTAACGCTCACCCCATTATACACAGGTTAAAGCTCGCCATTATACACTGGGTACAGCTCACCCATTATACACTGGGTAACGCTCACCCATTATACACAGGGTAACCCTCACCCATTATACACAGGGTAACCCTCACCCATTATACACAGGGTAACCCTCACCCATTATACACAGGGTAACCCTCACCCCATTATACACAGGGTAACGCTCACCCCATTATACACAGGTTAAAGCTCGCCATTATACACTGGGTACAGCTCACCCATTATACACTGGGTACAGCTCACCCATTATACACTGGGTACAGCTCACCCATTATACACAGGGTAACCCTCACCCATTATACACAGGGTAACCCTCACCCATTATACACAGAGTAACGCTCACCCATTATACACAGGGTAACCCTCACCCATTATACACAGGATAACCCTCACCCATTATACACAGGGTAACCCTCACCCATTACACACAGAGTAACGCTCACCCATTATACACAGGGTAACGCTCACCCATTATACACAGGGTAACCCTCACCCATTACACACAGGGTAACGCTCACCCCATTATACACAGGTTAAAGCTCGCCATTATACACTGGGTACAGCTCACCCATTATACACTGGGTAACGCTCACCCATTATACACAGGGTAACCCTCACCCATTATACACAGGGTAACCCTCACCCATTATACACAGGGTAACCCTCACCCCATTATACACAGGGTAACGCTCACCCCATTATACACAGGTTAAAGCTCGCCATTATACACAGGGTAACCCTCACCCATTATACACTGAGTACAGCTCACCCATTATACACAGGGTAACGCTCAACCCATTATGCACAGGGTAACCCTCACCCATTATGCACAGGGTAACGCTCACCCATTATACACAGGGTAACGCTCACCCATTATACACAAGGTAACCCTCACCCCATTATACACAGGGTAACGCTCACCCATTATACACAGGGTAACGCTCACTCATTATACACAGGGTAACGCTCACCCATTATACACAGGGTAACGCTCACCCATTATACACAGGGGAACGCTCACCCATGAGACACAGAGTAACCCTCACCCATTATACACAAGGTAACCCTCACCCATTATACACAGGGTAACGCTCACCCATTATACACAGAGTAACGCTCACCCCATTATACACAGGGTAACGCTCACCCCATTATACACAGGTTAAAGCTCGCCATTATACACAGGGTAACCCTCACCCATTATACACTGGGTACAGCTCACCCATTATACACAGGGTAACGCTCACCCATTATACACAGGGTAACCCTCACCCATTATACACAGGGTAACCCTCACCCATTATACACAGGGTAACGCTCACCCATTATACACAGGATAACGCTCACCCATTATACACAGGGTAACCCTCACCCATTATACACAGGTTAACCCTCACCCATTATACACAGGGTAACCCTCACCCATTATACACAGGGTAACCCTCACCCATTATACACAGGGTAACCCTCACCCATTATACACAGGGTAACCCTCACCCCATTATACACAGGGTAACGCTCACCCATTATACACAGGGTAACCCACACCCCATTATACACAGGGTAACGCTCACCCCATTATACACAGGGTAACGCTCACCCATTATACACAGGGTAACGCTCACCCATTATACACAGGGTAACGCTCACCCCATTATACACAGGGTAACGCTCACCCATTATACACAGGGTAACGCTCACCCATTATACACAGAGTAACGCTCACCCATTATACACAGGGTAACCCTCACGCATTATACACAGGGTAACACTCACCCATTATACACAGGGTAACGCTCACCCATTATACACAGAGTAACGCTCACCCATTATACACAGGGTAACGCTCACCCATTACACACAGGGTAACGCTCACCCCATTATACACAGGTTAAAGCTCGCCATTATACACTGGGTACAGCTCACCCATTATACACTGGGTACAGCTCACCCATTATACACTGGGTACAGCTCACCCATTATACACAGGGTAACCCTCACCCATTATACACAGGGTAACCCTCACCCATTATACACAGGGTAACCCTCACCCATTACACACAGGGTAACGCTCACCCCATTATACACAGGTTAAAGCTCGCCATTATACACTGGGTACAGCTCACCCATTATACACTGGGTACAGCTCACCCATTATACACTGGGTACAGCTCACCCATTATACACAGGGTAACCCTCACCCATTATACACAGAGTAACGCTCACCCATTATACACAGGGTAACCCTCACCCATTATACACAGGGTAACCCTCACCCATTATACACAGGGTAACCCTCACCCATTACACACAGGGTAACGCTCACCCCATTATACACAGGTTAAAGCTCGCCATTATACACTGGGTACAGCTCACCCATTATACACTGGGTACAGCTCACCCATTATACACAGGGTAACCCTCACCCATTATACACAGGGTAACCCTCACCCATTATACACAGGTTAACCCTCACCCATTATACACAGGGTAACGCTCACCCATTATACACAGGGTAACCCTCACCCATTATACACAGGGTAACCCTCACCCATTACACACAGGGTAACGCTCACCCCATTATACACAGGTTAAAGCTCGCCATTATACACTGGGTACAGCTCACCCATTATACACTGGGTACAGCTCACCCATTATACACTGGGTAACGCTCACCCATTATACACAGGGTAACCCTCACCCATTATACACAGGGTAACCCTCACCCATTATACACAGGGTAACGCTCACCCATTATACACAGAGTAACGCTCACCCATTATACACAGGGTAACCCTCACCCATTATACACAGGGTAACCCTCACCCATTATACACAGGGTAACGCTCACCCATTACACACAGGGTAACGCTCACCCCATTATACACAGGTTAAAGCTCGCCATTATACACTGGGTACAGCTCACCCATTATACACTGGGTACAGCTCACCCATTATACACAGGGTAACCCTCACCCATTATACACAGGGTAACCCTCACCCATTATACACAGGGTAACCCTCACCCATTACACACAGGGTAACGCTCACCCCATTATACACAGGTTAAAGCTCGCCATTATACACTGGGTACAGCTCACCCATTATACACTGGGTACAGCTCACCCATTATACACTGGGTACAGCTCACCCATTATACACTGGGTAACCCTCACCCATTATACACAGGGTAACCCTCACCCATTATACACAGGGTAACCCTCACCCATTACACACAGGGTAACGCTCACCCCATTATACACAGGTTAAAGCTCGCCATTATACACTGGGTACAGCTCACCCATTATACACTGGGTACAGCTCACCCATTATACACTGGGTACAGCTCACCCATTATACACAGGGTAACCCTCACCCATTATACACAGAGTAACGCTCACCCATTATACACAGGGTAACCCTCACCCATTATACACAGGGTAACCCTCACCCATTATACACAGGGTAACCCTCACCCATTACACACAGGGTAACGCTCACCCCATTATACACAGGTTAAAGCTCGCCATTATACACTGGGTACAGCTCACCCATGATACACTGGGTACAGCTCACCCATTATACACTGGGTACAGCTCACCCATTATACACTGGGTACAGCTCACCCATTATACACAGGGTAACCCTCACCCATTATACACAGGTTAACCCTCACCCATTATACACAGGGTAACGCTCACCCCATTATACACAGGTTAAAGCTCGCCATTATACACTGGGTACAGCTCACCCATTATACACTGGGTACAGCTCACCCATTATACACAGGGTAACCCTCACCCATTATACACAGGGTAACCCTCACCCATTACACACAGGGTAACGCTCACCCCATTATACACAGGTTAAAGCTCGCCATTATACACTGGGTACAGCTCACCCATTATACACTGGGTACAGCTCACCCATTATACACAGGGTAACCCTCACCCATTATACACAGGGTAACCCTCACCCATTATACACAGGGTAACCCTCACCCATTACACACAGGGTAACGCTCACCCCATTATACACAGGTTAAAGCTCGCCATTATACACTGGGTACAGCTCACCCATTATACACTGGGTACAGCTCACCCATTATACACTGGGTACAGCTCACCCATTATACACAGGGTAACCCTCACCCATTATACACAGAGTAACGCTCACCCATTATACACAGGGTAACCCTCACCCATTATACACAGGGTAACCCTCACCCATTATACACAGGGTAACCCTCACCCATTACACACAGGGTAACGCTCACCCCATTATACACAGGTTAAAGCTCGCCATTATACACTGGGTACAGCTCACCCATTATACACTGGGTACAGCTCACCCATTATACACAGGGTAACCCTCACCCATTATACACAGGTTAACCCTCACCCATTATACACAGGTTAACCCTCACCCATTATACACAGGTTAACCCTCACCCATTATACACAGGGTAACGCTCACCCATTATACACAGGGTAACCCTCACCCATTACACACAGGGTAACGCTCACCCCATTATACACAGGGTAACCCTCACCCATTATACACAGGTTAACCCTCACCCATTATACACAGGTTAACGCTCACCCATTATACACAGGGTAACGCTCACCCATTATACACAGGGTAACCCTCACCCATTATACACAGGGTAACCCTCACCCATTACACACAGGGTAACGCTCACCCCATTATACACAGGTTAAAGCTCGCCATTATACACTGGGTACAGCTCACCCATTATACACTGGGTACAGCTCACCCATTATACACAGGGTAACCCTCACCCATTATACACAGGGTAACCCTCACCCATTATACACAGAGTAACCCTCACCCCATTATACACAGGGTAACCCTCACCCCATTATACACAGGGTAACGCTCACCCCATTATACACAGGGTAACGCTCACCCCATTATACACAGGGTACAGCTCACCCATTATACACAGGGTAACGCTCACCCATTATACACAGGGTAACGCTCACCCATTATACACAGGGTAACGCTCACCCCATTATACACAGGGTAACGCTCACCCCATTATGCACAGGGTAACGCTCACCCATTATACACAGGGTAACCCTCACCCATTATACACAAGGTAACCCTCACCCCATTATACACAGGGTAACGCTCACCCATTATACACAGGGTAACGCTCACTCATTATACACAGGGTAACGCTCAGCCATTATACACAGGGTAACACTCACCCATTATACACAGGGTAACGCTCACCCATTATACACAGAGTGACCCTCACCCATTATACACAGGGTTACGCTCACCCATTATACACAGAGTAACCCTCACCCATTATACACAGGGTAACCCTCACCCATTATACACAGGGTAACGCTCACCCATTATACACAGAGTAACGCTCACCCCATTATACACAGGGTAACGCTCACCCCATTATACACAGGTTAAAGCTCGCCATTATACACAGGGTAACCCTCACCCATTATACACTGGGTACAGCTCACCCATTATACACAGTGTAACGCTCACCCATTATACACAGGGTAACCCTCACCCATTATACACAGGGTAACGCTCACCCATTATTCACAGGGTAACCCTCACCCATTATACACAGGTTAACCCTCACCCATTATACACAGGTTAACCCTCACACATTATACACAGGGTAACCCTCACCCATTATACACAGGGTAACGCTCACCCATTATACACAGGGTAACGCTCACCCATTATACACAGGTTAACCCTCACCCATTATACACAGGTTAACCCTCACCCATTATACACAGGTTAACCCTCACCCCATTATACACAGGGTAACGCTCACCCCATTATACACAGGTTAAGGCTCGCCATTATACACAGGGTAACCCTCACCCATTATACACAGGGTAACCCTCACCCATTATACACAGGGTAACGCTCACCCATTATACACAGGGTAACCCACACCCCATTATACACAGGGTAACGCTCACCCCATTATGCACAGGGTAACGCTCACCCATTATGCACAGGGTAACGCTCACCCATTATACACAGGGTAACCCTCACCCATTATACACAAGGTAACCCTCACCCCATTATACACAGGGTAACGCTCACCCATTATACACAGGGTAACGCTCACCCCATTATACACAGGGTAACGCTCACTCATTATACACAGGGTAACCCTCACCCATTATACGCAGGGTAACGCTCACCCATTATACACAGGGTAACCCTCCCCCATTATACACAGGGTAACCCTCCCCCATTATACACAGGGTAACCCTCACCCATTACACACAGGGTAACGCTCACCCCATTATACACAGGTTAAAGCTCGCCATTATACACAGGGTAACCCTCACCCATTATACACAGGGTAACCCTCACCCATTATACACAGGGTAACGCTCACCCCATTATACACAGGTTAAAGCTCGCCATTATACAGAGGGTAACCCTCACCCATTATGCACAGGGTAACCCTCACCCATTATGCACAGGGTAACCCTCACCCATTATACACAAGGTAACCCTCACCCCATTATACGCAGGGTAACGCTCGCCACATTATACGCAGGGTAACGCTCACCCCATTATACGCAGGGTAACGTTCACCCATTATACACAGGGTAACGCTCACCCCATTATACACAGGGTACACCTCACCCATTATACACAGGGTAACCCTCACCCATTACACACAGGGTAACGCTCACCCCATTATACACAGGTTAAAGCTCACCATTATACAGAGGGTAACCCTCACCCATTATGCACAGGGTAACCCTCACCCATTATACACAGGGTAACCCTCACCCATTATACACAGGGTAACCCTCACCCCATTATACGCAGGGTAACGCTCGCCCCATTATACGCAGGGTAACGCTCACCCCATTATACGCAGGGTAACGCTCACCCCATTATACGCAGGGTAACGCTCACCCCATTATACACAGGGTAACGTTCACCCATTATACACAGGGTAACGCTCACCCATTATACACAGGGTAACGCTCACCCATTATACACAGGGTAACGCTCACACCATTATACACAGGGTACAGCTCACCCATTATACACAGGGTAACCCTCACCCATTACACACAGGGTAACGCTCACCCCATTATACACAGGTTAAAGCTCTCCATTATACACAGGGTAACCCTCACCCATTATGCACAGGGTAACCCTCACCCCATTATACGCAGGGTAACCCTCACCCATTATACACAGGGTAACCCTCACCCATTACACACAGGGTAACGCTCACCCCATTATACACAGGTTAAAGCTCACCATTATACACAGGGTAACCCTCACCCATTATGCACAGGGTAACCCTCACCCCATTATACACAGGGTAACGCTCACCCATTATACACAGGGTAACGCTCACCCCATTATACACAGGGTAACGCTCACTCATTATACACAGGGTAACCCTCACCCATTATACACAGGGTAACCCTCACCCATTATACACAGGGTAACCCTCACCCCATTATACACAGGGTAACCCTCACCCATTACACACAGGGTAACCCTCACCCCATTATACACAGGTTAAAGCTCACCATTATACACAGGGTAACCCTCACCCATTATGCACAGGGTAACCCTCACCCCATTATACACAGGGTAACGCTCACCCATTATACACAGGGTAACGCTCACCCCATTATACACAGGGTAACGCTCACTCATTATACACAGGGTAACGCTCAGCCATTATACACAGGGTAACGCTCAGCCATTATACACAGGGTAACCCTCACCCATTATACACAGGGTAACCCTCACCCATTATACACTGGGTACAGCTCACCCATTATACACAGGGTAACGTTCACCCCATTATACACAGGGTAACGCTCACCCATTATACACAAGGTAACCCTCACCCATTATACACAGAGTAACCCTCACCCATTATACACAGAGTAACCCTCCCCCATTATACACAGAGTAACCCTCCCCCATTATACACAGGGTAACCCTCCCCCATTATACACAGGGTAACCCTCACCCATTATACACAGGGTAACCCTCACCCATTACACACAGGGTAACGCTCACCCCATTATACACAGGTTAAAGCTCGCCATTATACACAGGGTAACCCTCACCCATTATACACTGAGTACAGCTCACCCATTATACACAGGGTAACCCTCACCCATTATCCACAGGGTAACGCTCACCCATTATCCACAGGGTAACGCTCACCCATTATCCACAGGGTAACGCTCACCCATTATCCACAGGGTAACGCTCACCCATTAAACACAGAGTAACGCTCACCCATTATACACAGGGTAACGCTCACCCATTATACACAGAGTAACCCTCACCCATTATACACAAGGTAACCCTCACCCATTATACACAGAGTAACCCTCACCCATTATACACAGGGTAACCCTCACCCATTACACACAGGGTAACGCTCACCCCATTATACACAGGTTAAAGCTCGCCATTATACACAGGGTAACCCTCACCCATTATACACTGAGTACAGCTCACCCATTATACACAGGGTAACGCTCACCCCATTATGCACAGGGTAACCCTCACCCATTATGCACAGGGTAACCCTCACCCCATTATACGCAGGGTAACCCTCACCCATTATACACAGGGTAACCCTCACCCATTACACACAGGGTAACGCTCACCCCATTATACACAGGTTAAAGCTCGCCATTATACACAGGGTAACCCTCACCCATTATGCACAGGGTAACCCTCACCCATTATACACAGGGTAACCCTCATCCATTATACACAAGGTAACCCTCACCCCATTATACGCAGGGTAACGCTCACCCCATTATACGCAGGGTAACGCTCACCCCATTATACACAGGGTAACGTTCACCCATTATACACAGGGTAACGTTCACCCATTATACACAGGGTAACGCTCACACCATTATACACAGGGTACAGCTCACCCATTATACACAGGGTAACGCTCACCCCATTATACACAGGTTAAAGCTCTCCATTATACACAGGGTAACCCTCACCCATTATGCACAGGGTAACCCTCACCCCATTATACACAGGGTAACGCTCACCCATTATACACAGGGTAACGCTCAGCCATTATACACAGGGTAACGCTCAGCCATTATACACAGGGTAACCCTCACCCATTATACACAGGGTAACCCTCACCCATTATACACTGGGTACAGCTCACCCATTATACACAGGGTAACGTTCACCCCATTATACACAGGGTAACGCTCACCCATTATACACAAGGTAACCCTCACCCATTATACACAGAATAACCCTCACCCATTATACACAGAGTAACCCTCACCCATTATACACAGAGTAACCCTCCCCCATTATACACAGGGTAACCCTCCCCCATTATACACAGGGTAACCCTCCCCCATTATACACAGGGTAACCCTCACCCCATTATACGCAGGGTAACCCTCACCCATTATACACAGGGTAACCCTCACCCATTACACACAGGGTAACGCTCACCCCATTACACACAGGTTAAAGCTCACCATTATACACAGGGTAACCCTCACCCATTACGCACAGGGTAACCCTCACCCCATTATACACAGGGTAACGCTCACCCATTATACACAGGGTAACGCTCACCCCATTATACACAGGGTAACGCTCACTCATTATACACAGGGTAACCCTCACCCATTATACACAGGGTAACCCTCACCCATTATACACAGGGTAACCCTCACCCCATTATACACAGGTTAAAGCTCACCATTATACACAGGGTAACCCTCACCCATTATGCACAGGGTAACCCTCACCCCATTATACACAGGGTAACGCTCACCCATTATACACAGGGTAACGCTCACCCCATTATACACAGGGTAACGCTCACTCATTATACACAGGGTAACGCTCACCCATTATTCACAGAGTAACCCTCACCCATTATACACAAGGTAACCCTCACCCATTATACACAGAGTAACCCTCACCCATTATACACAGGGTAACGCTCACCCATTATACACAGGGTAACGCTCACCCATTATACACAGGGTAACGCTCACCCATTATACACAGGGTAACCCTCCCCCATTATACACAGAGTAACCCTCCCCCATTATACACAGGGTAACCCTCCCCCATTATACACAGGGTAACCCTCACCCATTACACACAGGGTAACGCTCACCCCATTATACACAGGTTAAAGCTCGCCATTATACACAGGGTAACCCTCACCCATTATACACTGAGTACAGCTCACCCATTATACGCAGGGTAACGCTCACCCCATTATGCACAGGGTAACCCTCACCCATTATGCACAGGGTAACGCTCACCCGTTATACACAGGGTAACCCTCACCCGTTATACACAGGGTAACGCTCACCCATTATACACAGGGTAACCCTCACCCATTATACACAGGGTAACGCTCACCCATTATCCACAGGGTAACGCTCACCCCATTATACACAGGGTACAGCTCACCCATTATACACAGGGTAACCCTCACCCCATTATACACAGGGTAACCCTCACCCATTACACACAGGGTAACGCTCACCCATTACACACAGGGTAACGCTCACCCCATTATACACAGGGTAACGCTCACCCCATTATACACAGGTTAAAGCTCACCATTATACACAGGGTAACCCTCACCTATTATACACTGGGTAACCCTCACCCATTATACACTGGGTAACCCTCACCCATTATACACAGGGTAACGCTCACCCCATTATACACAAGGTAACGCTCACCCATTATGTACAGGGTAAGCCTCACCCCATTATACACAGGGTAACCCTCACCCATTATGCACAGGGTAACCCTCACCCCATTATACACAGGGTAACGCTCACCCATTATACACAGGGTAACGCTCACCCATTATACACAGGGTAACGCTCACCCATTATGCACAGGGTAACCCTCACTCATTATACACAAGGTAACGCTCACCCATTATACACAGGGTAACCCTCACCCATTATACACAGGGTAACGCTCACCCCATTATACACAGGGTAACGCTCACCCCATTATACACAGGGTAACGCTCACCCATTATGCACAGGGTAACCCTCACCCATTATGCACAGGGTAACCCTCACCCATTATACACAGGGTAACGCTCACCCATTATACACAGGGTAACGCTCACCCATTATGCACAGGGTAACCCTCACCCATTATGCACAGGGTAATCCTCACCCATTATACACTGGGTAACCCTCACCCATTATGCACAGGGTAACCCTCACCCATTATGCACCGGGTAACCCTCACCCATTATACACCGGGTAACCCTCACCCATTATACACTGGGTAACCCTCACCCATTATACACTGGGTAACGCTCACCCATTATACACAGGGTAAAGCTCACTTCTTGTTTGTGAATACGGAATCTAATAAAAATTGATGAGCTATTCCAGGCTGCGCCCTGTCACAAAATCACATGGTAATGGGTAATGGAAATTTGAGTCATAACAGCGGGGTGTGCTGAAATGAAATGAGGGTCTGGGCTGATGATCCACTCCAAGTCCTTCAGTCGCCATTGGCCAGCGGGCACCTCATGCTCTTTCACCGAATGCACTGAGTCTTTGACGGAACTGCAAAAGAGGAGCGGTCAGCTGGGTACAGTTGCCCCCTCCAGGCCTGTTCCCTGTGTCTGTGCCTAGGTCTACACCCTCAACTCTTTTAAACTGAAAATTAAGGCACCCCAACCCAGCCCCATCAGACAGTCCCAGGACAGAGACTGCACACATCCCAGCATGGCAGTCTGGCAGCGAGTGGGGATAAAGAGGTCTTTTCCAGGTGCCTAGTGGGGTTTTAACAATCTGGGACAAAGGGACTGAGGGCAGTGTTCTTCATTGTCCATGTTCCACAAATGTTGGTGGCGGGACAGGTAAGTGTTGAGGGAGAGGGGGAGGCTGCGGAAGGACTTGCAGAGCTGGGAGAGTGAACAAAGGGCTGGCAGATGGGGCAAGTGTGAGGTTTGGTCAGAAGAATGAAGTATGTAGACTGTTCTCTAAAGAGAAAGGGCTTTGGAAGTCTGAAGTATAAAGGAATTTGGGAGTCCTAATTCGGAATTAACAGGTTCAGTTCATGGTTAGAAAGGCAAGTGCAATGTTGACAATCATCCCAAGAGGGCTAGAATACAGGAGCAGGGATTTAGTTCTGAGGCTGTATTAGGATTGATTTGGAATTCATAAGGACTGCATAGAACATACTGCGTCCCAGCACTGTGCAGGTCCTGCAGCCCTCAATGTCGTGCCGCCCTGTGAAACCAATCTGAAGCCCATCTCACCCCCACCATTCCATTCTCCTCCATAGGTCTCTCCAATGGCCATCCAAATACCCGTAATTTTGGCACAAGTCCTCCTGTTGAGGGCAGGGCGTGCCCAGGGATGAACGGTGGTTGAGGTTTGCGTGGAGTTCAGAGGAAGGTGAAACTTAAAGGCTTGGATGGACAGGACATGGAGAAGATGTTGCCACTAGTAGGAGAGATTAGGACCCGCGGGCACAGCCTGACCAGCCTTTTGAACGGAGAGGAGGAGGAATCCCATCAGCCAGAGGGTGGGGAATCTGTGGAACTCATTGCCACAGGAGGCTGTGGAAACTAAGGCATCGAGTGTATTTAAGACCAAGAAAAATACTTGCCTGTTTGATAAGGTGACCAAGGGTTATGGGGAGAAGGCAGGAGAATGGGTTGGTAAAACACATCAGCCACAACTGAATGGCAGAGCAACGTCGATGGGCCGAATGGCCTTGTGCAGGTCCAAAATCTTACTGTTGAATAGTTCAGCAGAGGATTAGACACTGTATCTCTGTATATACGTCCGTGTTGTCCCTGTCCCTGGGAGTGTTTGATGGGGGGACAGTGTAGAGGGAGCTTTACTCTGTATCTAACCCTGTGCTGTCCCTGTCCCTGAGAGTGTTTGATGAGGGGACAGTGTAGAGGGAGCTTTACTCTGTATGCAACCCTGTGCTGTCCCTGTTCCTGGGAATGTTTGATGGGGGGACAGTGTAGAGGGAGCTTTACTCTGTATCTAACCCCGTGCTGTCCCTGTCCCTGGGAGTGTTTGATGGGGAGGACAGTGTAGAGGGAGCTTTACTCTGTATCTAACCCTGTGCTGTCCCTGTCCCTGAGAGTGTTTGATGAGGGGACAGTGTAGAGGGAGCTTTACTCTGTATCTAACCCCGTGCTGTCCCTGTCCCTGGGAGTGTTTGATGGGGGGGACAGTGTAGAGGGAGCTTTACTCTGTCTCTAACCTGTTCTCCAGTTGAGGTGAAGGCCTGTGATTGCCCTTGTGTATATATTCTCCAGTTGAGGTCCAGCAGCAATCGGGAGCAGTGTTGATGGTGGGGTGTGGGCAGGAAGCCTCCATCGCTCAGTCTCCGTTTCCTTCTGCAGAATCTGATGGGCTGGAGTTTGAAGAAGACGTGTTGCTGCGAGTGCTGCGACAGCAGAGGGACTGGGTCCACCAGCAGCTCAGGTGGGGGTTTGCAAATTGCCTCAAATTTCCCCGATGGTTTGCTCTGTGCTATCGATCACTATGTTCACTCGGTGAAGGAGCTGCTCTCTGGGGTGTCCCGCCTGGCTGAGGGAGTCCAGGCACTCAGGGAGCCTTCCCATATTCCCCGCAGCTCCTGTCCCTGGGCAGTTTCCTGTTGTAACTTGTGTCAGATTGAACAGGAGCCCCTTGCTGCTTGAATCAAGGGTCTCTGGCAGCATCCTGGGGACAGCACTGTCTATTAGCAGAGGCATACTCAGATGGCATAAGCCAGTACGTTGGGGATTGTGCTGAGGGAGTGGGCACTGTCGGAGGGTCAGTGCTGAGGGAGTGGGCCCTGTCGGAGGGTCAGTGCTGCGGTAGTGGGCACTGTCGGAGGGTCAGTGCTGAGGAAGCGCCGCACTGTCGGAGGGTCAGTGCTGAGGGAGTGGGCACTGTCGGAGGGTCAGTGCTGAGGGAGTGGGCACTGTCGGAGGGTCAGTGCTGAGGGAGTGGGCACTGTCGGATGGTCAGTGCTGAGGGAGGGCAGCACTGTCGGATGGTCAGTGCTGAGGGAGTGGGCACTCTCGGAGGGTCAGTGCTGAGGGAGCGCCGCACTGTCGGAGGGTCAGTGCTGAGGGTGTGCCGCACTGTCAGAGCGTCAGTGCTGAGGGAGTGGGCACTGTGAGAGGGTCAGTACTGAGGGAGTGGGCACTGTCGGAGGGTCAGTGCTGCGGTAGTGGGCCCTGTCGGAGGGTCAGTGCTGCGGTAGTGGGCCCTGTCGGAGGGTCAGTGCTGAGGGAGTGGGCCCTGTCGGAGGGTCAGTGCTGAGGAAGCGCCGCACTGTCGGAGGGTCAGTGCTGAGGGAGTGGGCACTGTCGGAGGGTCAGTGCTGAGGGAGTGGGCACTGTCGGAGGGTCAGTGCTGAGGGAGTGGGCACTGTCGGAGGGTCAGTGCTGAGGGAGTGGGCACTGTCGGAGGGTCAGTGCTGAGGGAGTGGGCACTGTCGGATGGTCAGTGCTGAGGGAGGGCAGCACTGTCGGATGGTCAGTGCTGAGGGAGTGGGCACTCTCGGAGGGTCAGTGCTGAGGGAGCGCCGCACTGTCAGAGCGTCAGTGCTGAGGGAATGCTGCACTGTCGGAGGGTCAGTGCTGAGGGAGCGCCGCACTGTCAGAGCGTCAGTGCTGAGGGAGTGGGCACTGTGAGAGGGTCAGTACTGAGGGAGTGGGCACTGTCGGAGGGTCAGTGCTGAGGGAGTGGGCCCTGTCGGAGGGTCAGTGCTGCGGTAGTGGGCACTGTCGGAGGGTCAGTGCTGAGGGAGTGGGCCCTGTCGGAGGGTCAGTGCTGAGGAAGCGCCGCACTGTCGGAGGGTCAGTGCTGAGGGAGTGGGCACTGTCGGAGGGTCAGTGCTGAGGGAGCGCCGCACTGTCAGAGCGTCAGTGCTGAGGGAGTGGGCACTGTCGGAGGGTCAGTGCTGAGGGAGCGCCGCACTGTCAGAGCGTCAGTGCTGAGGGAGTGGGCACTGTGAGAGGGTCAGTGCTGAGGGAGGGCGCACTGTCGGATGGTCAGTGCTGAGGGAGTGGGCACTGTCGAAGGGTCAGTGCTGAGGGAGTGGGCACTGTCGGATGGTCAGTGCTGAGGGAGGGCAGCACTATCGGATGGTCAGTGCTGAGGGAGTGGGCACTCTCGGAGGGTCAGTGCTGAGGGAGCGCCGCACTGTCGGAGGTTCAGTGCTGAGGGTGTGCCGCACTGTCAGAGCGTCAGTGCTGAGGGAGTGGGCACTGTGAGAGGGTCAGTGCTGAGGGAGTGCTGCACTGTTGGAGGGTCAGAGCTGAGGGAGCGGGCACTGTCAGAGGGTCAGTCCTGAAGGGGTGCCACACTGTCGGAGGGTTAGTGCTGAGGGAGCGGGCACTGTCAGAGGGTCAGTGCTGAGGGAGTGGGCACTGTCGGAGGGTCAGTGCTGAGGGAGTAGGCACTGTCGGAGGGCCAATGCTGAGGGAGTGGGCACTGTCGGAGGGTCAGTGCTGAGGGAGTAGGCACTGTCGGAGGGTCAGTGCTGAGGGAGTGGGCACTGTCGGAGGGTCTGTGCTGAGGGAGTAGGCACTGTCGGAGGGTCAGTGCTGAGGTTGTGGGCACTGTCAGAGGGTCAGTGCTGAGGGAGTGGGCACTGTCGGAGGGTCAGTGCTGAGGGAGTGGGCACTGTCGGAGGGTCAGTGCTGAGGGAGTGGGCACTGTCGGAGGGTGTGCCTCACTGTGGGAGGGTCAGTGCTGAGGGAGTGGGCACTGTCGGAGGGTCAGAGCTGAGGGAGTGGGCACTGTCAGAGGGTCAGTGCTGAGGGAGTGGGAACTGTTGGAGGGTCAGTGCTGAGGGAGTGCCGCACTGTCGGTGGGTCAGTGCTGAGGGAGTGCTGCACTGTCGGAGGGTCAGTGCTGAGGGAGTGGGCACTGTCGGAGGGTCAGTGCTGAGGGAGTGCTGCGCTGTCGGAGGGTCAGTGCTGATGGAGTGCTGCACTGTCGGAGGGTCAGTGCTGTGGGAATGGACACTGTTGGAGGGTCAGTGCTGAGGGAGTGCTGCGCTGTCGGAGGGTCAGTGCTGAGGGAGTGCTGCACTGTCGGAGGGTCAGTGCTGAGGAAGCGCCGCATTTTCGGAGGGTCACTGCTGAGGGAGTGAGCACTGTGGGAGGGTCACTGCTGAGGGAGTGGGCACTGTGGGAGGGTCAGTGCTGAGGGAGTGGGCACTGTGGGAGGGTCAGTGCTGAGGGATTGGGCACTGTGGGAGGGTCAGTGCTGAGGGAGTGGGCCCTGTTGGAGGGTCAGTGCTGAGGGAGGGGGCACTGTTGGAGGGTCAGTGCTGAGGGAGGGGGCACTGTCGGAGATGCTGTCTTTTCCCTTAGACATTTAACTGAGCCAGTCCATCCCCTCGAGTTGGTGACAGAACAATTTGGCCGGACCCTTTTGTGGAAAGAGGACAATGGGAATTCTCCCCGGGACTGATATTTATTGCTCAACTAATATAACCTTTAAAACCAGATGATGCTTGTTGTTCTCACCGTGTGTTTACGGGTGCTTCCTGTTCACATGTTTCTTACTTTGCAAAGGTGGTCCCTGTCTTCAGTACTGTGTTTCTATCCCTGCGGCGTGACCCAGTGTTGTGAGCCTGTCTGTATGAGGACTAGCCTTGGTGCTGTTTTTGTTGTAGGGAAGCTGACCGGAGATTGACCATCCTGAGTGGCCTCTCACACTGAAGTCTGGCGGCCTGGGGGAACCTCGTTACACATCCATGGCCTTTCTCTGCTCCCACCATTCTCACCACTACCTCCTGCTCAGTCTGATGGGTCACGGGTCCCCTCTACTCTCAAAACCTGACTTGGCAACTTGAGACCTCAGTGATGTGCACCTCCCACCCATGATGTGTGTGTGTGTGTGTCTCTGTCTGTGTCTGTGTGTGTCTCTGTCTGTGTGTGTTTGTGTCTGTGTCTGTGTGTGTGCGCGCACACGATATCCTATTGAGAACTTTTTAATTGGTTCGTTGCAATCCAGCAGTGATTTAACCGGGTAGCAGTGGGTATGAGGTATGTGATTTCCCCCTCACGCAGTGACAGTACGGGGGTCTGTGATTCCCCCTCACACGGTGACAGTACGGGGGTCTGTGATTCCCCCTCACACGGTGACAGTACGGGGGTCTGTGATTCCCCCTCACACGGTGACAGTACGGGGGTCTGTGATTCCCCCTCACACGGTGACAGTACGGGGGTCTGTGATTCCCCCTCACACAGTGACAGTACGGGGGTCTGTGATTCCCCCTCACACAGTGTCAGTACGGGGGTCTGTGATTCCCCCTCACACAGTGTCAGTACGGGGGTCTGTGATTCCCCCTCACACAGTGACAGTACGGGGGTCTGTGCTCCCCTCACACAGTGACAGTACGGGGTCTGTGATTCCCCCTCACACAGTGACAGTACGGGGGTCTGTGATTCCCCTCACACAGTGACAGTACGGGGGTCTGTGTCTGTGACTCCCCCACATGGTGATGGGACGGGAGTCTTTGTCTGTGATCCCGCATCCCCCCTGCCCCCCCCACCGTAACAGTAGCATGTTGCTTAATCCAAGTTGTTTGAAGTGAAGTGAACCTGATGCCGGAGTATGATGACATTGGAAGCCTGTCTTTAGACTGTCCCATAAGTTGTGTGAGGTCTGTTCCCTCCCTCCCTTCACCCCATCTGCAGCTCCCTGCCTGGCCCTGTTTGCCACTCACTCTCGCTGCGTTGTGCCTGACCATGTGAGCATCGGCTTATTCCTGACTTATGCGGCTGCTGCTTTATGACCAGCCGCCTACAGAGAGTTTTAATGATTACTTGGAATCGATGGATTTTCTGGTGTAATAAATTTTGTACAAACGCGGTCAGTTGTGTTCATTAATCAATCGATATGTAATCAATCCCCACGCACACGCGCACACACACACACACACACACGCACGCACATTAACACACACGCACGCACGCACATTAACACACACGCACGCACGCACATTAACACACACACACACACACATTAACACAGACACACACACATTAACACAGACACACACACACACACACATTAACACAGACACACACACACATTAACACAGACACACACAGACACATTAACACAGACACACACACATTAACACATTAACACACACACACATTAACACAGACACACACACACACTAACACAGACACACATTAACACAGACACACACTAACACAGACACACACACATTAACACAGACACACACACACACACAGACAGACAGACACACACACACACACACACACAGACAGACACACACACACACACACACACACACCCCACACACACACATTAACACAGACACACGTGCGCATGCAAATGAAATCAAAACCTGAAAGTGGGCAGCTCTGACCGCATCAGGAAAGACAGGATCTAATCCAGCAGAGCCCGCACCGGCTCCACGGACAGGAAACTGCACAAAGTGAATTTATTCGAGTTCTTCAAGGAGGTCTTGACCAGCGAGGATAGAGGCCTCCAGGCGGCTGTGGTGTTTCTGGACGTGCAAAAGATATTCATCAAGGTACCCTCGCAACAGGTGCAGTAAGAAGCTCTGAGCCTCTGGCCTAGGAGGTAGTGTGTTGGCGTGGGCTGGAAACATGAGGCAGGGGGTGGGGGTTTCTTTTACAAATGGGGACCTGTGACCAGTGGAGTTCTACAAGGGTCAGTGCTGAGACTGCGAGTGTTTACAGCGTCTATTAATGACAGCAAAATCTCATTAATGACTTGGAGGGAGGTAACAAATGCACTGCAACCAAAATTTGCTGGCGGCTCCGAAATAGGTGAAAAGGCAAGTTATGAAAAACAGAGAGTTTGCAGCGAGATGTTGAGTTAAGTAAACAGGCACAAAGTTGGCAAGCAGAGTATAATGTGAGAAAATGTGAAGTTCGTTATGGGAGGGAGAACAAAAGACCCATCTTGAAATGGCGAAAGCTACAAAACAAAGGGACTTCGGCACAAAGCACGCAGCTAACTCACAATGGCAGTGGCTAATCAGGCAGGCGACTGGGGAAAAAAACAGAAAGAAATGCCGATGCTGAAAATTAGCACCAAAAAGCAGAAATTGCTGGAAAGTTCCTGCAGGCGAGAGGGCAGGTAAGTGGAGTTCTGCTCCTACGAAGATCAGCCATGATCTCATTGAATGGTGGAGCAGGCTCCAAGGGCTGACTCCTGCTCCTAGTTCTTCAGCTGATGTCAGTACCAACTCAACACTGACATCTACAAACCCACCAACTCCCACAGCCACCTGGACCACACCTCTCCCACCTGCCTCCTGGAAAAATGCTATCCCTCATTCCCAATTCCTCCGTCACTGCTGCATCTGCTCCCAAGAGGGCCAGCTCCTCCAGGGACCACCCCAGATGGCCGCCTTCTTTAAAGGCCGCAACGTGGGGAAGTGCAAGTGAAACTTTGATGGATGTGGAAGAGATGCCGTCCAGTGCATCTCATCCACTTCCTGCCCTCAAACCCTACCCCTCCAACCGCAACAAGGACAGAATTACCCTCCTCCCCCCCCCACTCTACTCCTCACCTTCCACTCGCCAACCTCCCTATACATCACATCATCCTCCGCCATTTCCACCATCTACAAATGGACCCCACCACCAGAGATATATTCCCCTCCCCACCCCCTATTTGCTTTCCGTAAAGACCATTCTCTCCGCGACTCCCTCGTCAGGTCCACATCCCCCCACTAACTCACCATCCCCTCCTGGCCCTCTCCCCTGCCACCGCAGGAATTGCAAAACCTGTGCCCACACCTCCTCCCTCACCTCCATCCTAAAGGAGCCTTCCACATCATCACAGTATCACCTGCATTTCCTCCCATTTACTATTTACTGTGCCCGTCTCCTCTACATTGGGGAGCCTGGACGCCTACTTGCAGAACGCTTCAGAGAACAGCTCCAGGGCCTTCACATCAACCAGCCCCGTGGCCAAACATTTCAACTCCCCCTCCCATTCTGCCGAGAACATGCAGGTCCTGGGCCTCTTCCATTGCCACTCCCTCACCGCCTGATGCCTGGAGGAAGAGCACCTCATCTTCCGCCTTGGGACCCTCCAACCTCACGGGATCAATGTGGATTTCACCAGTTTCCTCATTTCCCCTCCCCCCAGCTTATCCCACTTCCAACTGGGCAACGCCCTCTTGACCTGTCCATCTTCCTTCTCACCTATCTGCTCCACCCTCCCCTCCAACCTATCACCACCACCTCCATCTACCCATTGCACGCTCAGCTACCTTCCCCTCCCCAGCCCCAACCCCCTCAGCTCACAGCCTCATTCCTGATGAAGGGCTTTTGCCCAAAACATTGACCCTCCTGCTCCTCAGATGCTGCCTGACCTGCTGCGCTTTTCCAGCACCACACTCTTTGACTCTGATCTCCAGCATCTGCAGTCCTCACTTTCGCCGAGGGACAGGGTGGTTGAAGTGGCAGGTAACTGGAAGTTTCTGGGTCTTGTTGCAGACAGAACACAGACGTTATACAGCGCGGTCACCCAGTCTGCCTCGTTTTCCCAGTGTGGAGGAGACCTGGGAATGCAGTCGGCTAGATTGAGTGAAGTGCAGGTAAAGTACTGCTTCACCTGGACCCTTGGATATTGAGGAGGGGGCAAGTAAATATACAGGTGTTACACCTTCTACAGTTACAGGGAGGGAAGGTGTCATGTCGGGGGGGGGAGGTGAGGGGTGTGTTGGGAGTGACAGAGGAGTTGATCAGGGCATCCCTGAGAGAATGGTCCCTGAGGAAGGCTGACAGGGGAAGGGGGCTAGTGGAATGTTGGTCCAGGGGATAGGAGTATGAGTTGGGAAGTTTACTGTCCGAGGTGTGACCACACCTGGAGTACTGTGACCAGTTTTTATCCCGATATTATTTATCTGAAGGTAGTTTGGAGAATTTCACAATGATGGAGGATTTGCCTCATGAGAAGCTGGTGGCCCAGTGTTATTGTCGCCATATTATTAACCCAGAAACTCAGCTATGACCTTGGGGCCCACTCCAATACCCACCAGAGAAGATGATGGAATTTGAAATCAGCAAACAAACTCTGGAATTGAGAATCTACGGGTGACCATTAAACCATTGTCAATTGTCGGATAACCCCATGTGGTTCACTAATGTCCTTCAGGGAAGGTAACCTCACCTGGTCTGGCCTACACATCAGTCCAGACCCACAGCAATGGGATAGACTCACAACAATCCTCTGAAATAATCTCTCAAGCCACTCAACCGTATCAATCACGACAAAGTCTCAACAAAAGGGGTGGAGCCCCTGAAACAGGGATAATGTGCGAGTGGAAGGGAATACTCCCCACTTGCCCCTGGGTGGGGGAAGCTCCAACAACACTCGAGAAGCTCGACACCATCCAGGGACAAAGCAGCGCCCGGCCCCACATCCACAAACATCCCCTCCCTCCCCCTCACCCCTCCCTCCCCCTCACCCCCCCCCCCAGTAACAGCAGTGTGTACCATCCCCTTCCCCAACCCCCCCCTCAGTAACAGCAGTGTGTACCATCCCCGCACCCCCCCTCAGTAACAGCAGTGTGTACCATCCCCTCCCTCCCCCACCCCCCTCAGTAACAGCAGTGTGTACCATCCCCTCCCCCACCCCCTCAGTAACAGCAGTGTGTACCATCCCCTCCCTCCCCCCACTACCCCCTCAGTAACAGCAGTGTGCACCATCCCCTCCCTCCCCCCACTACCCCCTCAGTAACAGCAGTGTGTACCATCCCCTCCCCCACCCCCCTCAGTAACAGCAGTGTGTACCATCCCCTCCCTCCCCCCACTACCCCCTCAGTAACAGCAGTGTGTACCATCCCCTCCCTCCCCCTCACCCCCCCTCAGTAACAGCAGTGTGTACCATCCCCTCCCTCCCCCCACCCCCTCAGTAACAGCAGTGTGTACCATTCCCCCCCTCCTCAGTAACAGCAGTGTATACCATCCCCCTCCCGCAAGTTCCCCTCTGAGCCCCTCCCCATCCTGACTTGGAAATCTATCGGCCGTTCCTTCCTGGGTCAGAATCTTGGGATTCCCTCCCTCAGGGACATTGTGGGTCTCCCCTACAGCACATGGGCTGCAGCGGGTCAGGGAGGCAGCTCACCTCCCCCCCCCCACATTCTCAAGGGGGGCAACAAGGAAGGGGCATATAAATGGGTCCTGCTAATGACACCCACACCTCACAGGTGAATGAAAATCTTTTTCTCCCCTCATCCACTGGCCCCTGCAGTGTGTTACACAAGTCCCACAGTTTTCTGGCCCCAGCCATCTCCTCCCCTAACAAATGACAATCCTTCTACACATCCATCTCCCATCAGGATGGTCTCTTCCTTAAAAAGATGCCTGAACAGTTCCCCATTGACCACCACCCTCCTTCACCTGGCGGAGCTCATTGTTAGAGCAATTCCCCCTGTATCAAAGCCCAAGTCAATGGTGTGGCTATGGGACCCCTGTGGGGCATATGGAACATTCTTTATTCCAGCCCTACTCACGCCTCCCTGGACAACTCTGTAGTTTTTTTCGAACGCTTCAGAGAACACCTCTGGGACGCCCGGACCAACCAACCCAACCACCCCGTGGCTCAACACTTTAACTCTCCCTCCCACTCCACCGAGGACATGCAGGTCCTTGGACTCCTCCACCGGCAAAACATAACAACACGACGGCTGGAGGAGGAGCGCCTCATCTTCCGCCTGGGAACCCTCCAACCACAAGGGATGAACTCAGATTTCTCCAGTTTCCTCATTTCCCCTCCCCCCACCTTGTCTCAGTCGGTTCCCTCAACTCAGCACCGCCCTCCTAACCTGCAATCCTCTTCCTGTCCTCTCCGCCCCCACCCCACTCCGGCCTATCACCCTCACCATGACCTCCTTCCACCTATCCCATCTCCATCGCCCCTCCCCCAAGTCCCTCCTCCCTACCTTTTATCTTAGCCTGCTTGGCACCCTCTCCTCATTCCTGATGAAGGGCTTATGCCTGAAACGTCGAACTTCCTGTTCCTTGGATGCTGCCTGACCTGCTGTGCTTTAACCAGCAACACATTTTCAGTTTTTATTCGAACAGATGGATTAAAACATCCAAGTTGCTTCCTGCTGTCAACCAGACAACCTCTCAACTCTCGACCAATCATACACTTTGATTCCAGGTTCAATCCTTCCCTCATGTTACTGTCTGACCCTTCCTTGACTTCTCTTGGGAGAGGCTGACCACCATTATCCACGACAAATCCATCGACAGTGGGTAGACAGTGTAGAGGGAGCTTTACTCTGTATCTAACCCCATAGGCAAAAGTGAGGACTTCAGATGCTGAAGGTCAGAGTTGAGAGTGTGGCGCTATTAATGCACAGCAGGTCAGGCAGCATCCAAGGAGCAGGGGAATAAATGTTTCAGGCAAAGCCCCTTCATCAGGAATGAGACCTTTCCCTGTCCTGGGGGGGACAGTGTAGAGGGAGCTTTACTCTGTATCTAACCCCATGCTGTCCCTGTCACTGGGAGTGTTTGATGGGGGGGACAGTGTAGAGGAGGCTTTACTCTGTATCTAACCCCGTGCTGTCCCTGTCCCTGGGAGTGTTTGATGGGGGGGACAGTGTAGAGGGAGCTTTACTCTGTATCTAACCCCGTGCTGTCCCTGTCCTGGGAGTGTTTGATGGGGGGGACAGTGTAGAGGGAGCTTTACTCTGTATGTAACCCTGTGCTGTCCCTGTCCCTGGGAGTGTTTGATGGGGGGGACAGTGTAGAGGGAGCTTTACTCTGCATCTAACCCCGTGCTGTCCCTGTCCTGGGAGTGTTTGATGGGGGGGACAGTGTAGAGGGAGCTTTACTCTGTATGTAACCCTGTGCTGTTCCTGTCCCTGGGAGTGTTTGATGGGGGGGACAGTGTAGAGGGAGCTTTACTCTGTATCTAACCCCGTGCTGTCCCTGTCCCTGGGAGTGTTTGATGGGGGGGAACAGTGTAGATGGAGCTTTACTCTGTATCTAACCCCGTGCTGTCCCTGTCCCTGGGAGTGTTTGATGGGGGGACAGTGTAGAGGGAGCTTTACTCTGTATGTAACCCCGTGCTGTCCCTGTCCCTGGGAGTGTTTGATGGGGAGACAGTGTAGAGGGAGCTTTACTCTGTATCTAACCCCGTGCTGTCCCTGTCCCTGGGAGTGTTTGATGGGGGAGACAGTGTAGAGGGAGCTTTACTCTGGATCTAACCCTGTGCTGTCCCTGTTGGCATGATACCAACTGTCCAGCCAGCTGAGCTACACCATGATATCCCACAGTATTAGTGTCTGACACTGAAATCTACACTGATCTGGGGTAGAGTTGATATGTAGCAGCCTTCAGTGATAGCAGCAGACCCAGGGTTGTGGGTATTGGAAATGTCCCAGTGTATTAACTGGATAAGGAATGTCCCTTCAAAGTCTGCAGCGTATCGCAGCGGCTGCTGTGGGAGGGCGCAGGCTGACATTCACATTGTTCCACTTTTTATTTGCTAAGTTAGGTTACTGTGGTTCCTCAAACTGTCGTTCCTAACCAGAGCGTCTGCACCAATTGCTGCTGCTCACCATTGAGAGGAAGACTCTGTGGTTTCACATCACTGAAAAAAAACTCAGTTACTGCCTGGAACGAGAGAGACGGAGCTGTGAGCAGGATGTCTGCAACCAAAGGGGTGATGGAGATCTAAGGTGAGAGAATTACATTGGCTTCAGCTCTGTGAAGGGTTTGTGTGTGTGTGAGAGAGAGTGTGTGTGTGTGTGTGTGTGAGTGTGTGTGTGTGTGACCGTGTGTGTGTGTGTGTGTGTCTGTCTGTCTGTGTGTGTGAGAGTGTGTGTGTGTGTTTCTGTCTGTCTGTCTGTGTGTGTGTGTGTGTGTGAGAGAGAGAGAGTGTGTGTGTGTGTGTGTGTGTGTGTGTGTGTGTCTGTCTGTCTGTCTGTGTGTCTGTCTGTCTGTCTGTGTGTGTATGTGTGTGAGAGAGTGTGTGCGTCTGTGTGAGTATGTGTGTAAGAGACCGTGTGTGTGTGTGTGTAAGAGAGAGATAGTGAGTTTGTGTGTGAGGGAGAGTGTGTGTGTGTCTGTGTGTGTTTGTGGGTGTGTGTGTAAGAGAGAGAGAGTGAGTGTGTGTGTGTGTTTGTGAGTGTGTGTGTGTAAGAGAGAGTGAGTGAGAGTGTGTGTGGGTATGTGTGTGTGAGAGAGTGTGTGTGTCTGTGTATGTGTGAGAGACTGAGTGTGTGTTTGTGAGTGTGTAAGAGAGAGAGAGTGAGTGTGTGTGTGGGGGAGAGTGTGTGTGTCTATCTGTCTGTGAGTGTGTGTGTGAGACAGTGAGAGAACTGGAGATTATAATCGATGGGGTTTGACCAATTCTCGAAGTGACAAGTGTATCTCAGTGTCACCAACTGCATGTTTAATGTTATTTCCGTGTGAAATGTACGGAATGAGGCGGCTGGCAAGCTGTGTGATATAACGATGTCTCTCAGCCTTACCCAACTCGATGTCCATCTCCTCCACACCACCCAACCCCTCCCCACCTGACAGCACTGACACTTTACTCTATGAACAGTGACTGGTCAGAGTAATCTCACCCAACTCAGTGTTCCTCCTTCTCTCAGAGATGGAGCGCTGCCAATTCTGCCGGGTCTTTCAACAGCTCACAGGGTGCGCAGCCACACAGGCTCTTTGCAACAATTGCTGCCACAGAGCCCTGTTGTAATCGAAGGAAACGCTGCAGCCAGTCGATGCAGAGAACAGGCCCACAAACAGCCAGTTGCGATTGACCCAGATTATCTCTTTATCAGTTTTCTGGCTGAGTGATAAACATTTAACCCAGGAACTCTGGCAGAACATAACACTGCTCAACTTCAGAAAGCTCAGCACTGACCCTCCGACAGTGCCCACTCCCTCCGCACTGACCCTCCGACAGTGCCCCACTCCCTCAGCACTGACCCTCCGACAGTGCGGCACTCCCTCTGCACTGACCCTCCGACAGTGCGGCACTCCCTCAGCACTGACCCTCCGACAGTGCCCACTCCCTCAGCACTGACCCTCCGACAGTGCCCACTCCCTCAGCACTGACCCTCCCACAGTGCCCACTCCCTCAGCACTGACGCTCCGACAGTGACCACTCCCTCAGCACTGACCCCCCGACAGTGCCCACTCCCTCAGCACTGACTCTCTGACAGTGCCCACTCCCTCAGCACTGACCCACCGACAGTGCCCACTCCCTCAGCACTGACCCCCCGACAGTGCCCACTCCCTCAGCACTGACCCTCCGACAGTGTCCACTCCCTCAGCACTGACCCTCCGACAGTGCTCCCTCCCTCAGCACTGACCCTCCGACAGTGCCCACTCCCTCAGCACTGACCCTCCGACGGTACGGCACTCCCTCAGCACTGACCCTCCGACAGTGTCCACTCCCTCAGCACTGACCCTCCAACAGTGCCTGCTCCCTCAGCACTGACCCTCCGAAAGAGCGGCACTCCCTCAGCACTGACCCTCCGACAGCGCGGCACTCCCTCAGCACTGACCCTCCGACAGTGCCCACTCCCTCAGCACTGACCCTCCGACAGTGCGGCACTCCCTCTGCACTGACCCTCCGACAGTGCGGCACTCCCTCAGCACTGACCCTCCGACAGTGCCCACTCCCTCAGCACTGACCCTCCGACAGTGCCCACTCCCTCAGCACTGACGCTCCGACAGTGCCCACTCCCTCAGCACTGACCCCCCGACAGTGCCCACTCCCTCAGCACTGACCCCCCGACAGTGCCCACTCCCTCAGCACTGACTCTCTGACAGTGCCCACTCCCTCAGCACTGACCCACCGACAGTGCCCACTCCCTCAGCACTGACCCTCCGACAGTGTCCACTCCCTCAGCACTGACCCTCCGACAGTGCTCCCTCCCTCAGCACTGACCCTCCGACAGTGCCCACTCCCTCAGCACTGACCCTCCGATGGTACGGCACTCCCTCAGCACTGACCCTCCGACAGTGTCCACTCCCTCAGCACTGACCCTCCAACAGTGCCTGCTCCCTCAGCACTGACCCTCCGAAAGAGCGGCACTCCCTCAGCACTGACCCTCCGACAGCGCGGCACTCCCTCAGCACTGACCCTCCAACAGTGCCCACTCCCCCAGCACTGACCCTCCGACAGTGCCCACTCCCTCAGCACTGACCCTCCGATAGTGCGGCACTCCCTCAGCACTGACCCTCCGACAGTGCCCACTCCCTCAGCACTGACCCTCCGACAGTGCCCACTCCCTCAGCACTGACCCTCCAACAGTGCCCACTCCCTCAGCACTGACCCTCCGACAGTGTCCACTCCCTCAGCACTGACCCTCTGACAGTGCAGCACTCCCTCAGCACTGACCCTCCGACAGTGTCCACTCCCTCAGCACTGACCCTCCTACAGTGCCCACTCACTCAGCACTGACCCTCCGACAGTGCCCGCTCCGTCAGCACTGACCCTCTGACAGTGCCCCCTCCCTCAGCACTGACCCTCTGACAGTGCCCACTCCCTCGGCACTGACCCTCCGACAGTGCCCACTCCCTCAGCACTGACCCTCCGACAGTGCCCACTCCCTCAGCACTGACCTTCCTACAGTGCCCACTCCCTCAGCACCGACCCTCCGACAGTGCCCGCTCCGTCAGCACTGACCCTCCGACAGTGCCCCCT
Organism: Hemiscyllium ocellatum; assembly: GCF_020745735.1. Taxonomy (NCBI): domain Eukaryota; kingdom Metazoa; phylum Chordata; class Chondrichthyes; order Orectolobiformes; family Hemiscylliidae; genus Hemiscyllium; species Hemiscyllium ocellatum. Next base: position 207,801 of record NW_026867525.1, read on the forward strand.
CCCTCAGCACTGACCCTCCGACAGTGCCCACTCCCTCGGCACTGACCCTCCAACAGTGCCTGCTCCCTCAGCACTGACCCTCCGACAGTGCCCACTCTCTCAGCACTGACCATCCGACAGAGCGGCACTCCCTCAGCACTGACCCTCCGACAGAGCGGCACTCCCTCAGCACTGACCTTCCGACAGGGCCCACTCCCTCAGCACTGACCCTCCGACAGGGCCCACTCCCTCAGCATTGACCCTCCGACAGTGCCCACTCCCTCAGCATTGACCCTCCGACAGTGCCCGCTCCCTCAGCACTGACCCTCCGACAGTGTCCACTCCCTCAGCACTGACCCTCCAACAGTGCCTGCTCCCTCAGCACTGACCCTCCGAAAGAGCGGCACTCCCTCAGCACTGACCCTCCGACAGCGCGGCACTCCCTCAGCACTGACCCTCCAACAGTGCCCACTCCCCCAGCACTGACCCTCCGACAGTGCCCACTCCCTCAGCACTGACCCTCCGACAGTGCGGCACTCCCTCAGCACTGACCCTCCGACAGTGCCCACTCCCTCAGCACTGACCCTCCGACAGTGCCCACTCCCTCAGCACTGACCCTCTGACAGTGCAGCACTCCCTCAGCACTGACCCTCCGACAGTGTCCACTCCCTCAGCACTGACCCTCTGACAGTGCCCACTCCCTCAGCACTGACCCTCTGACAGTGCAGCACTCCCTCAGCACTGACCCTCCGACAGTGTCCACTCCCTCAGCACTGACCCTCCGACAGTGCCCGCTCCCTCAGCACTGACCCTCCGACAGTGCCCACTCCCTCAGAATGCCCGGTTTGTTTTAACTTTAATGAACCTGTCATGAGTAGTCATCTTTGATGTGAATGAAAGTGTTGTCAGGTAGATGGATAACCCCGTGGATAATTGCCCGCCAGGGGATAGTATGAAGTTTGGGAGCGAGCTGTCTCTTTGGCAACCTCAAGCCAATAATCAGCCAACCAACCAGTATCCCCTTATGATGGTCTTTCAGTCGATGGGGTTGGATTGGAGTTGTTGTCTTTAACAAACGTTTAATGAATTGTATGATGGGTGTAGCTGTGAGATATTCTCACTGAGATGGCACTCCAGGGCACCCAGCTGGGTTCACAAACCCCACCATGGCGCCCCGTGGTGTTGGAATTCTTTACGAATGTGTTCTTGTCGCTTGCTGATTGATGTCTGGAGTAACTTCACGCCCTGACTCCAGCTGATGACGAAGCCCAGAACTCTGAGTGGATCGTGGCCTGGTTCAAAGGGTCAGTGTCTCTCTGAAAGTCAGAAGCTTCGGTTTCCGAGTGTCTGTTGTCAGACGGTGGTCTCTGATGTTCTGGAGAGTATAGCTGCAGTTCACGGGAAACCACGCAGGGCAGGAAGTGATGCTCCTTTTAATAGCCCAGCCACAGAGTCAGGCATTAGCCTCCAACCATCAGAGACTGTCATTGCACTCACAACAAGCACTGTCGGAGGGTCAGTGCTGAGGGAGTGGGCACTGTCGGAGGGTCAGTGCTGAGGGAGTGGGCACTGTCGGGGGGTCAGTGCAGAGGGAGGGGGCACGGCCAGAGGGTCAGTGCTGAGGGAGTGGGCACGGCCAGAGGGTCAGTGCTGAGGGAGTGGGCACTGTCGGAGGGTCAGTGCTGAGGGAGTGGGCACTGTCGGAGGGTTAGTGCTGAGGGAGTGCCGCACTGTGGGAGGGTCAATGCTGAGGGAGTGGGCACTGTTGGAGGGTCAGTGCTGAGGGAGTGGGCACTGTTGGAGGGTCGGTGCTGAGGGAGTGGGCACGGCCAGAGGGTCAGTGCTGAGGGAGTGCCGCACTGTCGGAGGGTCAGTGCTGAGGGAGTGCCACACTGTCGGAGGGTCAGTGCTGAGAGAGTGCGCACTGTCGGAGGGTCAGTGCTGAGGGAGTGGGCACTGTCGGAGGGTCAGTGCTGAGGGAGTGCCACACTGTCGGAGGGTCAGTGCTGAGGGAGTGGGAACTGTCGGAGGGTCAGTGCTGAGGGAGTGGGCACTGTCGGAGGGTCAGTGCTGAGGGAGTGAGCACTGTCGGAGGGTCAGTGCTGAGGGAGTGGGCACTGTCAGAGGGTCAGTGCTGAGGGAGTGAGCACTGTCAGAGGGTCAGTGCTGAGGGAGTAGGCACTGTCGGAGGGTCAGTGCTGAGGGAGTGAGCACTGTCGGAGGGTCAGTGCTGAGGGAGTGGGCACTGTCGGAGGGTCAGTGCTGAGGGAGTGGGCACTGTCGGAGGGTCAGTGCTGAGGGAGTGGGCACTGTCGGAGGGTCAGTGCTGAGGGAGTGGGCACTGTCGGAGGGTCAGTGCTGAGGGAGTGGGCACTGTCGGAGGGTCAGTGCTGACGGAGTGAGCACTGTCGGAGGGTCAGTGCTGAGGGAGTGAGCACTGTCGGAGGGTCAGTGCTGAGGGAGTGGGCACTGTCGGAGGGTCAGTGCTGAGGGAGTGTGCACTGTCAGAGGGTCAGTGCTGAGGGAGTGGGCACTGTCGGAGGGTCAGTGCTGAGGGAGTGGGCACTGTCGGAGGATCAGTGCTGAGGGAGTGGGCACTGTCGGAGGGTCAGTGCTGAGGGAGTGGGCACTGTCGGAGGGTCAGTGCTGAGGGAGTGCCGCACTGTCGGAGGATCAGTGCTGAGGGAGTGGGCACTGTCGGTGGGTCAGTGCTGAGGGAGTGAGCACTGTCGGAGGGTCAGTGCTGAGGGAGCGCCACTGTCGGAGGGTCAGTGCTGAGGGAGTGGGCACTGTCGGAGGGTCAGTGCTGAGGGAGTGGGCACTGTCGGAGGGTCAGTGCTGAGGGAGTGGTGGTGGGGCTGGTGGTATTTGCCGTTATCCTGAGATGTAGGCCATTGGTAAACTAGATAGGCCTTCCCTCTCCCCTGGTTACTGTCAGACCAGCCTTGTATTCCAGTTTTCAGTCTAAAAACATTTCACTTTCTGCTGCGGTTGGGTTTGAACCTGTGACCCGTGAGCATTGACTGGTATATCACTCCACCTGTCACAATAGCTCTGTGCCATCACCTCGGAGTACTGGGATGAGTGGCCTAGTCAAGCTCAGAGGGGGGAGCGGGCCTTACTTGGGCTTGGAATGATTTCACTTCCATGGGATTCCATGCCCTCTCACCTACCCACCCACAACAGATTACCCGGTTCCTGTTTCCGAGTCTCGGTTTCACAGTGATGCTCCTTCACTGAATCCTCTGCTCAGTTCCTGCTCGCCTGGAGTCTCACCGGGAGTCTCCATCAGGCTCCAGCGCTGGCTGACCCGCAGTTTGGGTAACGTGCCGAATCCAAGATGGCCGGCATTCTCCACCCCCTGACTCCATGGTGTCAGCTGGTCCCTGTGGACATCTCTGCGGAGCATCAGAGTCAAGATTAGAGTGGTGCTGGAAAAGCACAGCAGGTCAGGCAGCATCCCAGGAGCAGGAAAATTGACATTTCACTATTGTCCCATAGTGCCCAGGGATGTGCAGGTCAGGGTGGATTGGCCATGGGAAATTGTCCCATAGTGCCCAGGGATGTGCAGGTTAGGGTGGATTGGCCATGGGAAATTGTCCCATAGTGCCCAGGGATGTGCAGGTTAGGGTGGGTTGGCCATGGGAAATTGTCCCATAGTGCCCAGGGATGTGCAGGTTAGGGTGGATTGGCCGTGGGAAATTGTCCCATAGTGTCCAGGGATGTGCAGGTTAGGGTGGGTTGGCCATGGGAAATTGTCCCATAGTGTCCAGGGATGTGCAGGTTAGGGTGGATTGGCCATGGGAAATGGTCCCATAGTGCCCAGGGATGTGCAGGTTAGGGTGGATTGGCCATGGGAAATTGTCCCATAGTGTCCAGGGATGTGCAGGTTAGGGTGGATTGGCCATGGGAAATGGTCCCATAGTGCCCAGGGATGTGCAGGTTAGGGTGGATTGGCCATGGGAAATTGTCCCATAGTGCCCAGGGATGTGCAGGTTAGGGTGGATTGGCCATGGGAAATTGTCCCATAGTGCCCAGGGATGTGCAGGTTAGGGTGGGTGGGTTATCCAGGGCAGATGCAGGATTTCAGGAGCAGGGCTGGGTGCTGTGCTGTTCCACGGCTCACTGCAGATCTGGTGATCCATGTGACCAGCTTCCACTCTGTCGGAATTCTATGAATGGCCTCTTTCTGTTCTGTAACCTTTGTCCTTGTGATGTAGACATCAGTGTCTCGGTCCCAGATTTGTTGCTTATCCCTGATTGCCAAGTGGGTGATCAGGAGTTACCCTGGTTTGGGTCTGGAGTCACATTTAGGCCCAGACCAGGTCTGGGGAGCAGATTTCCACCCAAGAGATTTTATGATAATGGTTATCTTTAAGGTCATGTATTCACGTCTATTGTAATCACTGGACTGTTAACCCAGAGACCTATGTAATATTCCGGGGATCCAGGTTCGAATCCTGCAGTGGCAAATACTGGAATTTGAATTCAGGGAAAATCTGCAATTGAAGATTTCTTGATGGCCACGAATCCATTGTCAATTGGAAAAACGTAGCTGCTTCACTCAGTCCTGGGGAGTGTTACTGAACAAAGAGACCTTGGATTGCAGGTTCATAGCTGCTTGAAAGTGGAGTCGCAGGTGGATAGGATAGTGAAGGCAGCGTTTGGGATGCTTTCCTTTATTGGTCAGAGTATTGAGTACAGGAGTTGGGAGGGTCATGTTGCGGCTGTACAGGACATTGGTGAGGCCGCTGTTGGAATATTGGGTGCAATTCTGGTCTCCTTCCTATCGGAAAGATGTTGTGAAACTTGAAAGGGTTCAGAAAAGATTGACAAGGATGTTGCCAGGGTTGGAGGGTCTGAGCTACAGGGAGAGGCTGAACAGGCTGGGGCTGTTTTCCCTGGAGCGTCGGAGGCTGAGGGGTGACCTTATAGAGGTTTATAAAATCATGAGGGGCATGGAGAGGGTAAATAGACAAGGTCTTTTCCCTGGGGTGGGGGAGTCCAGAACTAGAGGGGCATAGGTTTAGGGTGAGAGGGGAAAGATATAAAAGGGACCTAAGGGGCAACTTTTTTCCCCAGAGGGTGGTACGTGTATGGGATGAGCTGCCAGAGGAAGTGGTGGAGGCTGGTACAATGACAGCATTTAAGAGGCATCTGGATGGGTATATGAATAGGAAGGGTTTGGGGGATATGGGCCGGGTGCTGGCAGGTGGGACTTTATTAGTTTAGGATATCTGGGTCAGCATGGAGGAGTTGGGCTGAAGGGTCAGTTTCTGTGCTGTACCGCTCTATGACTCTAACGTCCTTAAGGGAAGGCCTTCTGCCATTGTCACCTAGTCTGGCCTCCATGTGACTCCAGACCCATAGCACTGTCCTCAACTCTGAACTGCCCTCTGGGCAATAAATCCTCACCTAGTGACCCACACATATCCCAATTGAATAATTACAAATACAAGCTGAAAATGTGTTGCTGGTTAAAGCACAGCAGGTCAGGCAGCATCCAAGGAACAGGAAATTCGACGTTTCGGGCCAGAGCCCTTCATCAGGACACCAGGCTCTGGCCCGTAACGTCGAATTTCCTGTTCCTTGGATGCTGCCTGACCTGCTGTGCTTTAACCAGCAACACATTTTCAGCTCTGATCTCCAGCATCTGCAGTCCTCACTTTCTACTCTAATTATAAATACAAGTCACGTGTCAGCATCTGACTGGGACAGATTCAGACCTTTGTCCTCAGGATGTTGGGAATTCAGAATTACCAGTGACATTACGACCAGACCACAATCTTCCCAGACTGGGATTGATGGAGTGCCACTAACAGCAGTGTTGGGATACGGATTATTTACAAAGGATCCAAGTCCGGAGCCAGGGAGTTGGCTATAGCTGATGATGCGAAGCTGGAGAGAGACGAATAACATGGACAGGGCCCAGCGAGGGTTACTGACAGGTTCAGTGACTGGAGTACAGATGGAGCGCAGAAATGGGGAACATGAGCCCATTCCCTCCAGTGATAACACAGGAAAACAGGATCGTTTTACAATGCGTGAACCTCAGAAACATTGATTTCAGAGACGTGAGTGTCCAGACACAAGGAATGCAGGATGTTCACACACACATCTACAGCCAGCAATTAGGAAGGGCCGTGGCACACAGAGGAACCTCAATAATCCAACATTCGATTCTTCCAAGATCAGATTATCCAGCAAAATCGCAAGGTCCTGGTGCTGAGAGAACCTCTGTTATCTGGCATTCGATTAACCGAACAAAATACCCCCAACTGTGTCCTCCGGATAATCGAGGTTCCTCTGTATTCACCTTCAATGCAAGGACAATTGGGATAGTGTAGGGTTGGACTGAACAGGGAAGGGGTTTGGGTCCATTGGGACGGTGTAGAGCGGGAGGGAATGGGAAGGGGTTTGGTCCATTGGGACGGTGTAGAGCGGGAGGGAATGGGAAGGGGTTTGGGTCCATTGGGACGGTGAAGAGCGGGAGGGAATGGGAAGGGGTTTGGGTCCATTTGGACGGTGTAGAGCGGGAGGGAACGGGAAGGGGTTTGGGTCCATTGGGACGGTGTAGAGCGGGAGGGAACGGGAAGGGGTTTGGGTCCATTGGGACGGTGTAGAGCGGGAGGGAATGGGAAGGGGTTTGGGTCCATTGGGACGGTGTAGAGCGGGAGGGAATGGGAAGGGGTTTGGGTCCATTGGGACGGTGTAGAGCGGGAGGGAACGGGAAGAGGTTTGGGTCCATTGGGACGGTGTAGAGCGGGAGGGAATGGGAAGGGGTTTGGGTCCATTGGGATGGTGTAGAGCGGGAGGGAATGGGAAGGGGTTTGGGTCCATGGGGACAGTGTAGAGCGGGAGGGAATGGGAAGGGGTTTGGGTCCATTGGGACGGTGTAGAGCGGGAGGGAATGGGAAGGGGTTTGGGTCCATGGGGACGGTGTAGAGCGGGAGGGAATGGGAAGGGGTTTGGGTCCATTGGGACGGTGTAGAGCGGGAGGGAATGGGAAGGGTTTGGGTCCATTGGGACGGTGTAGAGCGGGAGGGAATGGGAAGGGGTTTGGGTCCATTGGGACGGTGTAGAGCGGGAGGGAATGGGAAGGGTTTGGGTCCATGGGGACGGTGTAGAGCGGGAGGGAATGGGAAGGGTTTGGGTCCATTGGGACGGTGTAGAGCGGGAGGGAATGGGAAGGGGTCTGTTCCGGGGTGATTGTCCATAATTGGAATGATTTTGTGTTTCCCTTGTGCCTGATTGAGGAAGCAGCTAACATTTTTATTAGACAAATGGAAACTCTGGAAGGAGGAAGTGGAGATTCAGCTGGGTACGGTGGGATTTGGAGAAAGTTATTAACCTTCCCAAATGAGACGCACCCTTGGTCATTAATGATCGAGCGCCGCACTGTGGGAGGGTCAGTGCTGAGGGAGTGGGCACTGTCGGAGGGTCAGTGCTGAGGGAGGGGGCACTGTCAGAGGGTCAGTGCTGAGGGAGTGGGCACTGTCAGAGGGTCAGTGCTGAGGAAGTGGGTTCTGTCGGTGGGTCAGTGCTGAGGGAGGGGGCACTGTCGGAGGGTCAGTGCTGAGGGAGTGGGCACTGTCGGAGGGTCAGTGCTGAGGGAGTGGGCACTGTCGGAGGGTCAGTGCTGAGGGAGTGCCGCACTGTGGGTGGGTCAGTGCTGAGGGAGTGGGCACTGTCGGAGGGTCAGTGCTGAGGAAGTGGGTTCTGTCGGTGGGTCAGTGCTGAGGGAGGGGGCACTGTCGGAGGGTCAGTGCTGAGGGAGTGGGCACTGTCGGAGGGTCAGTGCTGAGGGAGGGGGCACTGTCGGAGGGTCAGTGCTGAGGGTGTGGGCACTGTCGGAGGGTCAGTGCTGAGGGAGGGGGCACTGTCGGAGGGTCAGTGCTGAGGGAGTGAGCACTGTCGGAGGGTCAGTGCTGAGGGAGTGGGCACTGTCGGAGGGTCAGTGCTGAGGGAGTGGGCACTGTCGGAGGGTCAGTGCTGAGGGAGTGCCGCACTGTGGGTGGGTCAGTGCTGAGGGAGTGGGCACTGTCAGAGGGTCAGTGCTGAGGAAGTGGGTTCTGTCGGTGGGTCAGTGCTGAGGGTGGGGGCACTGTCGGAGGGTCAGTGCTGAGGGAGTGGGCACTGTCGGAGGGTCAGTGCTGAGGGAGTGCCGCACTGTGGGTGGGTCAGTGCTGAGGGAGTGGGCACTGTCAGAGGGTCAGTGCTGAGGAAGTGGGTTCTGTCGGTGGGTCAGTGCTGAGGGAGGGGGCACTGTCGGAGGGTCAGTGCTGAGGGAGTGCTGCACCGTCGGAGGGTCAGTGCTGAGGGTGTGGGCACTGTCGGAGGGTCAGTGCTGAGGGAGTGGGCACTGTCGGAGTGTCAGTGCTCAGGGTGTGGGCACTGTCGGAGGGTCAGTGCTGAGGGAGTGGGCACTGTCAGAGGGTCAGTGCTGAGGAAGTGGGTTCTGTCAGTGGGTCAGTGCTGAGGGAGGGGGCACTGTCGGAGGGTCAGTGCTGAGGGAGTGCTGCACTGTCGGAGGGTCAGTGCTGAGGGAGTGGGCACTGTCAGAGGGTCAGTGCTGAGGGAGTGCTGCACTGTCGGAGGGTCAGTGCTGAGGGAGTGCCGCACTGTCGGAGGGTCAGTGCTGTGGGAGTGCCGCACTGTCAGAGGGTGAGTGCTGTGGGAGTGGGCACTGTCGGAGGGTCAGTGCTGAGGGAGTGGGCACTGTCGGAGGGTCAGTGCTGAGGGAGTGGGCACTGTCGGAGGGTCAGTGCTGAGGGAGTGCCGCACTGTGGGTGGGTCAGTGCTGAGGGAGTGGGCACTGTCATTGGGTCAGTGCTGAGGAAGTGGGTTCTGTCGGTGGGTCAGTGCTGAGGGAGGGGGCACTGTCGGAGGGTCAGTGCTGAGGGAGTGCTGCACTGTCGGAGGGTCAGTGCTGAGGGTGTGGGCACTGTCGGAGGGTCAGTGCTGAGGGAGTGGGCACTGTCGGAGTGTCAGTGCTCAGGGTGTGGGCACTGTCGGAGGGTCAGTGCTGAGGGAGTGGGCACTGTCAGAGGGTCAGTGCTGAGGAAGTGGGTTCTGTCAGTGGGTCAGTGCTGAGGGAGGGGGCACTGTCGGAGGGTCAGTGCTGAGGGAGTGGGCACTGTCAGAGGGTCAGTGCTGAGGAAGTGGGTTCTGTCGGTGGGTCAGTGCTGAGGGAGGGGGCACTGTCAGAGGGTCAGTGCTGAGGGAGTGGGCACTGTCGGAGGGTCAGTGCTGAGGGAGTGGGCACTGTCGGAGGGTCAGTGCTGAGGGAGTGGGCACTGTCGGAGGGTCAGTGCTGAGGGAGTGCCGCACTGTGGGTGGGTCAGTGCTGAGGGAGTGGGCACTGTCGGAGGGTCAGTGCTGAGGAAGTGTGTTCTGTCGGTGGGTCAGTGCTGAGGGAGGGGGCACTGTCGGAGGGTCAGTGCTGAGGGAGGGGGCACTGTCGGAGGGTCAGTGCTGAGGGAGTGCCGCACTGTGGGTGGGTCAGTGCTGAGGGAGTGGGCACTGTCAGAGGGTCAGTGCTGAGGAAGTGGGTTCTGTCGGTGGGTCAGTGCTGAGGGAGGGGGCACTGTCGGTGGGTCAGTGCTGAGGGAGGGGGCACTGTCGGAGGGTCAGTGCTGAGGGTGTGGGCACTGTCGGAGGGTCAGTGCTGAGGGAGTGGGCACTGTCGGAGGGTCAGTGCTGAGGGAGTGGGCACTGTCAGAGGGTCAGTGCTGAGGAAGTGGGTTCTGTCAGTGGGTCAGTGCTGAGGGAGGGGGCACTGTCGGAGGGTCAGTGCTGAGGGAGTGGGCACTGTCGGAGGGTCAGTGCTGAGGGAGTGGGCACTGTCGGAGGGTCAGTGCTGAGGGAGTGGGTTCTGTCAGTGGGTCAGTGCTGAGGGAGGGGGCACTGTCGGAGGGTCAGTGCTGAGGGAGTGCTGCACTGTGGGAGGGTGAGTGCTGAGGGAGTGGGCACTGTGGGAGGGTGAGTGCTGAGGGAGTGGGCACTGTGGGAGGGTCAGTGCTGAGAGAGTGGGCACTGTCGGAGGGTGAGTGCTGAGGGAGTGGGCACCGTCGGAGGGTGAGTGCTGAGAGAGTGGGCACTGTCGGAGGGTGAGTGCTGAGGGAGTGGGCACTGTCGGAGGGTGAGGGCTGTTTTTCGGGAGTGTGCTGCCTGTGACTGTGTTATTGTTTGGAGTGTGGTGTTTATCTGAAGGAGGAAGTTGTGAATAATTTCCCTCTGTCCTGATGTATCAACAACTTAGAAAGAGGAAGTGTGGCCATGTGGTAAACTGGCTTCCTTGTTTTAGCCAAGAGTTTAACCCATCCTGCTCTCAATCCTGCCTTGGACTCTCCTTGGTGAGACTTTCTGTTGATGTTGTGTTGTGTTTGGATGATGTTAATGCACTCGATGGGGTTTTATCGAGCTCTCACCACCGCCCTGGAATCAGTGCGACGTTGGTGACTGAGGGAGAAGGGAAAAACATTGGATCCAGGCCAACCTGCCCAGTTGGGTCCAAACTTGGCTTCATTATAGGAGCCAGAGGGTGGTGGTGGGGGGCTGTTTATCTGACTGGAGCCCAGTGTGCAGCGGGGTACCAGATGGATCGGTGCTGTCCCTCGTTTCTTGTTTCTGATCTGTATAAATGGTGCGGGTGAGAATATCGGGTGGAGAGATGATGAGGGAGTTTGTGGATGACTCACTATTTGACCGGGTGGTTGTCAGTGATGAGGAAGATGTTCGGTTACAGGAACAGATGGGTCAGGCACAGCTGCACCCTGGTCAATGTGAGGGGAAGCAGTCTGGGAGACAGAACTGGGCAAAGGGAGTCCTGAATGAGGAACACAGGGAACTTGGGGTCTTTGAGCACAGATCCCTGAAGGTGGGAGTTGAGAGTGTGGTGCTGGAAAAACACACCAGGTCAGTCAGATTCTCAGGAGCAGGAGAGTCGACGTTCCGAGCGTAAGTTCTTCATCAGGAATGCTGGGAGGTTTAGCTCTCCTGCTCCTCAGATGCTGCCTGACTGGCTGTACGTCTCCTTCAGAGCCTGATCTCTGGGCAGTGCTCACTTCCTCCTCCCTGCCTTTATAGATTCTCGGAGCAGGGAGGTAGATTCTCGGAGCAGGGAGGTAGCTTCTCGGAGCAGGGAGGTAGATTCTCGGAGCAGGGAGGTGGAGATGTTGGAAGTGTCCAGGACTTTGCAGGAATACTGTGCGCACTGGCTGGGCTGCAGAGGGAGATTCCCCAGGGATGTTCCCCTGGGGTGGAGCGGTTCAGCGATGAAGGGAGCTGGGTGAGCTCAGATTGTTTTCTCTGGAGTCGGGGGGGGGGACCTGATCGAGGTGGGTACGATTGTGACGGAGTATGGACGGGAGGAGGGGGAGAGAGAGAGCAGCAGACTAATTGAAGGCTCAGTGACAGTGGGGAATAATTTTGAAGAGAAAGACAGGAAGATTAAAGGAGATAAACGTTTTCACCCGGAGGGTGACGGGGGCCTGGAATGCCCGGGATGGGAGGGGAGTTGGGGCAGGAAACTTCACAACTTTTGGAAAGTATTTGGATGCTACGTGAAATGTCAGGAAGGGTTGTGCATTGTTGTCATATGCCCCTTGTTACAGTAAAAAGTTTTGTTTTGCGTGCAGCACAGACAGGTCATACCAGGCATTAGGGTGACAGAACAGAGCGAGAGGGCTGCAGAGAGAGAGAGCGAGACCGACACGCGTTTCTGAGCTGGCAGTTCCACAGCGGGGAGGAAGCTGTTCCTGAACTGGTTGGTCCATGTGTTTAAACTTCTGTCCGAAAGGGAGAGTTTGGAAAGACGGGCAGGTGGGGTCTCTGATGATGTCCGTAGCCTTTCCACAGCACTGGGCCCAGGAGATGGGGTCCATGGATGGGAGGTTGGTTCCTGTGATGGTCTGGGATGGACACACCACCTTCTGTAGTTCCTCACCATCCCTGGGCACAGCAGTTGCCGTGATGGATCTGGGTTGAATGTTTTCTGATGATCTTTATGGACGTGCCGAAATTCCTGGACGTCCTGAGGAAGGGGAGACGTAGCGGTGCTTTCTTGGTCAGTGTCGACATGGGAAGGTCGAATTGTCAGTGGCGGTCTCTCCCAGGGACTCCTCGCTTCCTGAAGTCAGTGACCAGCTCCTTCGTCTAGCTGAGGGTGAGGGAGAGACCGGTATCTTTACACCACACCACCTCTGTCTCCCTCCCATATACTGCCTCATCATTGTCGGAGATTCAGCCTGTCGCGGTGGGGTCCTCAGCAAGTGTGTGTGGGATTGGTTGTGAGTTTACAGGGAGTAGAGCAGGGGACTGAGGATTCTGGTGGGGGAGGAATGTTGATTAAGACTCGATGGGCTGAAGGGTCTCTTCTTTACTGTGTGAGTCTTCACTTTGTAAGCTGCTATTTGTACCTGGTCACCGAGACGAGAGATCAGAGCACAAGATGATGAGCCATTTCCTGTCTACAACAGCGAACACTGCGCCTTTTTAATTCGCTGTGGGTGATAAAGAATTCTCATGCTGTTTTAAATAGTCCCTGACCTGGGTCCCAGTCCCCAGCACAGTCAGGACACCTGAACACATCACCAGCCAGAACGGGTAGGACCCATACTCCCCTCCCTACTGCTCCATCAGACCAGGCCTTAAAACACACACTTTACAACATAACCATCCCTCCCCTCCTCTCTCCCTCCCCTCCTCTCTCCCTCCCCCTCTCCCTCCCTATCTCTCTCCCTCCCCCTCTCCCTCCCCATCTCTCTCCCTCCCCCAGTCTCCTGCCCCGTCTCCCTCCCTCCCCATCTCTCTCCCTCCCCCTTGTCTCCCTCCCCTCCTCTCTCCCTCCCCCTCCCCCCGTCTCCCTCCCTCTGTCTCCCTCCCCCTTGTCTCCCTCCCCTCCTCTCTCCCTCCCCTCCCCCCGTCTCCCTCCCTCTGTCTCCCTCCCCCTGTCTCCCTCCCCTCCCCCTGTCTCCCTCCCCTCCCCCTGTCTCCCTCCCCCCTCTGTCTCCTTTCCCCCTGTCTCCCTCCCCCTGTCTCCCTCCCCTCCCTCTGTCTCCCTCCCCCCCGTCTCCCTCCCCTCCCCTCCAGAATCCGGACCTGCTTTCCGATGTTAGTGATGGTGCCCAGAGCCCCAGCCTGCTCCCCTCCCCCGGTTCCCTGCTAACTCCCTCACGAGTGGACATCATCTCCCTGGCTGGACTCACCTCCCTGAAACATCTGGGCCATGAGGATACCGAGGGCTCCTGCCTGAAACGCTGATTCTCCTGCTCCTCGGAGGCTGCCTGACCCTCTGCGCTTTTCCAGCACCGCTCGATTTGACTCTGATCTGCCGTCCTCCCTCTCTCTGACTGACTGAGCTGAGTTCCTCCTGCAACGCTGTGATCCCACCCAGACTAACCTCCAAACCTGGAGACTGGGGGCCCTGGCCTGTCCTCTGAAACCCAGCTTCCTGATCCACAGAGCCGCTGTCAGTGAGGACAGAGCAGAGCACCTCCTCCACGTCATCCTCAACACCAGCGGCCTCAAGGCAGTGCACTCAGCTCCCTCCACTCCCCTCTGTACTGTGGGGCCAAGTTCCATCTCCAGTCCATCGAGGAGACTCACGGCTGTAGGCCAGGTCTCAAACAATGTCGAGGGCTCAGCGGTGTGGGCTGAAGATAATAATCTCTCCCTGAATCTCAGCAAACCGGAATGGTTCCTCATTGCCTTCAGGAAGAGGCGTTGGAGAAGGGGGTGGGAGAATCCCCTTGTCTACAACAACGCAGCTGAGGTGGAGAAGGTCCGGAACGTCAGGTTCCTGGGACAACCAACAGTCTGTCCGGATCCATTCACATTGACCCAACAGCACCACAATGCCCCTTCATCCTCAGGAGGCTAGAGCAATTCGGCACGTCCAGAAGAGCCCTCCCCAACTCCGACCGAAGCAGAACATCCGGCCTGGAGGGTCACGGCTTGGTCCAGCAACTGCTCCGCCCTCCTCTCTCTCTCTCTTCACCCCCCCTTTCCCTTCCCTCTCTCCCCTCCCACTCTCAACCCACCCCCTGATGTGAGGGAGGGGAGGGGAGAGAGAGAGAGAGAGGAGAGGGGACCTTCGGAGAGTGAGGGACACAGCGCAGTCCGTCACACAAACCCTCCTTACATCCACAGACTCTGTCCCCACTTCCCACTGCCTGGGGATTCCCTCAGGATCCCTCCCACCCCGGCTCCAATCTCTTCCGTCAGGGAGATGATACGGAAGTGTAAACACACCTAGCGACAGGTTCGAGACCAGCTCCTTCCCTGCTCTCATTAGAGACTTCCAAAAGGACCTCTCAAATTTTACATTTAATGTTAGTCCCTGCACCTGGAGCAAGGGGTCCCCCCCACCCTGACCCCTCGCCCGATGTTCCTCGTATGCTACGGTCTGTCTCTACTGCAGGTAAAACAGGACTTTTCACTGTCCTCAGTGACACGCTGACTCAGAGCTGAAAATGTGTTGCTGGAAAAGCGCAGCAGGTCAGGCAGCATCCAAGGGGCAGGAGAATCGACGTTTCGGGCATGAGCCCTTCCTCAGGAATCCTCCTCTCAGTGTGAAATCAGATCAGATCCTCTGCCCCTCCCTCCTGTGGGTCAGCCCCCACTCGCTCTGCAGTGGGACGGGGTGGGGGGGGGCCTTTATCTCAGCGCTGCCTGGTCCTCTGACACTCACGCCCTCCGCACGGTGCCCCTGACTGACCTGTGCTGCTTCGGGTGGACTTGCATTGCTGTAGCGCCGCCTCAAGACTTCTTGAATCTCCACGGGCAAGCGGGCAGTCCTTTTGAAGGGCTGTTACCCCAGGTGGTGAAAACGGCAGCCAGTCCGCACACAGCAAGATCCCACTAACAGCAACGTGACATTGACCCGAATCGTGTGTTTCGTCCGTGGTGTTGAGTGAGGGGTAAATACAATCCCCTCCCCTGCCTTCCACCACCCAACCGATACAGCCACCCTGGCTCCGGGTTATGGTCTCAGCTGAGGGAGGTGTGGAGGGGCATGTAGGGGACTGAGGGAGGGAGGGGTGGGCGTGTCAGGTGGTGGACAGTGAAGCCTCCCTCAGGACTCCGACACTAACGGTTTCTCTTCTCTGACAGTTCCTGTCAGGGACCGACAGCGAGGGGAGATGGAAAACGCATCTCTGTGGAGGAGGTCCCTCATGGATATCTTCAGTAAGGAGGAGACTTCACTCTCTGTGGTAGGTACAGGCCTCGTCATTGAAGAGGAGGGAGCTTTACTCTGTATCTAACCCCGTGCTGTCCCTGTCCCTGGGAGTGTTTGATGGGGGACAGTGTAGAGGGAGCTTTACTCTGTATCTAACCCCGTGCTGTCCCTGTCCCTGGGAGTGTTTGATGGGGGGACAGTGTAGAGGGAGCTTTCCTCTGTATCTAACCCCGTGCTGTCCCTGTCCCTGGGAGTGTTTGATGGGGGACAGTGTAGAGGGAGCTTTACTCTGTATCTAACCCCGTGCTGTCCCTGTCCCTGGGAGTGTTTGATGGGGGGACAGTGTAGAGGGAGCTTTACTCTGTATCTAACCCCGTGCTGTCCCTGTCCCTGGGAGTGTTTGATGAGGGACAGTGTAGAGGGAGCTTTACTCTGTATCTAATCCCGTGCTGTCCCTGTCCCTGGGAGTGTTTGATGGGGGGACAGTGTAGAGGCAGCTTTACTCTGTATCTAATCCCGTGCTGTCCCTGTCCCTGGGAGTGTTTGATGGGGGACAGTGTAGAGGGAGCTTTACTCTGTATCTAATCCCGTGCTGTCCCTGTCCCTGGGAGTGTTTGATGGGGGGACAGTGTAGAGGGAGCTTTCCTCTGTATCTAACCCCGTGCTGTCCCTGTCCCTGGGAGTGTTTGATGGGGGGACAGTGTAGAGGGAGCTTTACTCTGTATCTAACCCCGTGCTGTCCCTGTCCCTGGGAGTGTTTGATGGGGGGGACAGTGTAGAGGGAGCTTTACTCTGTATCTAACCCCGTGCTGTCCCTGTCCCTGGGGGTGTTTGATGGGGGGACAGTGTAGAGGGAGCTTTACTCTGTATCTAACCCCGTGCTGTCCCTGTCCCTGGGAGTGTTTGATGGGGGGACAGTGTAGAGGGAGCTTTACTCTGTATCTAATCCCGTGCTGTCCCTGTCCCTGGGAGTGTTTGATGGGGGGACAGTGTAGAGGGAGCTTTACTCTGTATCTAACCCCGTGCTGTCCCTGTCCCTGGGAGTGTTTGATGGGGGGGACAGTGTAGAGGGAGCTTTACTCTGTATCTAACCCCGTGCTGTCCCTGTCCCTGGGGGTGTTTGATGGGGGGACAGTGTAGAGGGAGCTTTACTCTGTATCTAATCCCGCGCTGTCCCTGTCCCTGGGAGTGTTTGATGGGGGACAGTGTAGAGGGAGCTTTACTCTGTGTCTAACCTTGTGCTTTCCCTGTCCCTAGGAGGGTTTGATGGGGGGACAGTGTAGAGGGAGCTTTACTCTGTGTCTAACCCCGTGCTGTCCCTGTCCCTGGGAGTGTTTGATGGGGGACAGTGTAGAGGGAGCTTTACTCTGTGTCTAACCTTGTGCTTTCCCTGTCCCTAGGAGGGTTTGATGGGGGGACAGTGTAGAGGGAGCTTTACTCTGTGTCTAACCCCGTGCTGTCCCTGTCCCTGGGAGTGTTTGATGGGGGGACAGTGTAGAGGGAGCTTTACTCTGTATCTAACCCCGTGCTGTCCCTGTCCCTGGGAGTGTTTGATGGGGGGGACAGTGTAGAGGGAGCTTTACTCTGTATCTAACCCCGTGCTGTCCCTGTCCCTGGGGGTGTTTGATGGGGGGACAGTGTAGAGGGAGCTTTACTCTGTATCTAATCCCGCGCTGTCCCTGTCCCTGGGAGTGTTTGATGGGGGGACAGTGTAGAGGGAGCTTTACTCTGTATCTAACCTTGTGCTTTCCCTGTCCCTAGGAGGGTTTGATGGGGGGACAGTGTAGAGGGAGCTTTACTCTGTGTCTAACCCCGTGCTGTCCCTGTCGTGGGAGGGTTTAAAGGGATCGGGGATAAAACTCAGGGGGTCACTTGCTAAACTGATACAAGGCACGAGTCAGGCCACAGCTGGAAGATTGTGAACAGGTTCAGGGCCTCGTATCCAAGCAGAGATAGAGCAGGCTCTCTCGGCTGGTCCCGGGGGCGGAGGGACTGCCTCATGAGGGAGAGGTTGAGTTGGTTGGGGCCTGGAACTCGTTGGAGTTGATGAACGAGAGACGACTTGATTGAAATGTCCGGGATTCTCGGGGGGGTGGATGGGGGGAGGTGTGGAGAGGTGGTTCCCCCCTTTGTGAGGGAGAGTCTAGGACCCAGGGGGTCACCATCTCAGAGTAAAGGGGTCACCCCATTGAAGACAGAGACAGGGAGGCACTTCCTCTCTCTCCGAGGGGAGGGAGTCTGTGGGATATTTTCCTGCAGAGGGTTGGGGTATCGAGTATATTTAAGGCTGAGAGAGGGGGGTTTTTATTCAGGAAGGGGGGGATTCGAGGATATCAAGGAGAGAAGGGGCAGGAAGGTGGAGATGAGCACCGTCAGATCAGCCACAATCTCAGTTACCAGCAGGCACACTAGATGGGCTGAATGGCCAACTGTTCCTATGTCTTGTGGATGATATGGTGCAATGGGATCTGGGAGTTCCAGTCCATGGATCCCAAATATTCCACACCCAGGGAGTGCGAGGGATTGGGAAGGGGATGGAGGGTCAGCCTTTAGTGAGAGAGGGTAGTGGGGGGGGGGGGGGGAGTGGGCAGGTCTTCCCCCGATGGTCCGGGCGGTGTGGGGAGACTGAACTCCCGGAGCACTGTGTCCGGCTCCAATCCCCTTCCTTATGGAGGGACAGACCCGGCGCCAGGTCAGTTCAGAGAAACTTCTCTCGGCTGGTTCTTGATGGAGGGGGGAGTGTGAACGAGGGAAGCTGGTGCAGGATTGTGGGGGTGGGGGGGTGGGAGCAGGGGGGAGGGGGCCGTGGATCTCTCTGAGTTTCAGCAAATGACAGGACGATCTGACTGGAACAGGCCAGAGCCTGGGGGCGGGAACAGAGAGAGTGTTACCCCCTTGTGGGGCAATGGGACAGGGGGCTCAGGGGAAACGCAGTGAGTGTGTGTGTGTGTGTGTGTGTGTGTGAGAGTGTGTGTGTGGGAGTGTGTGTGAGAGTGTGGGAATGTGAGTGTGGGAATGTGAGTGTGTGTGTGTGGGAGTGTGTGTCTGTGTGTGTGACTGTGTGTGTGTGGGAGTGTGTGTGTGTGAGTGTACGTGTGTGTGAGTGTACGTGTGTGTGTGTGGGAGTGTGAGTGTGAGTGTGTGTGTGGGAGTGTGTGTGTGTGAGTGTACGTGTGTGTGTGACTGTACGTGTGTGTCTGGGTGTGTGTGTGTGAGTGTACGTGTGTGTGTGTGTGGGGTGTGTGTGTGTGAGTGTGTGTCTGTGTGTGTGTGAGTGTCTGTGTGTGTGTGGGAGTGTGTGTGTGTGTTTGAGAGAGAATATATGAATGGGTGCGTGTGTGTGAGAGAGACAATGTGTTAAGGAAAGTGTTTGAGGGAGAGAGTGTGAGGGTGTATGTGTGTGGGTGTGTGTGTGAGGGAGGGAGAGTGTGTATGCAAGTGAGTATGTGTGTGAGTGTGCGAGACAGAGAGTGTGGGGGAGTGTGAGAGGGTGTGTGTGTAAGGGGAAGTGTGTTTGGTGGAGTGTGTGAGGGTGTGGGAGTGTCTCACTGTGAGAGAGAGAATGTGAGTGTGAGGGGGGATTGTGAGTGAGTGCAGAGTGTGTGAGTGTGAGGGGGAGTGTCAATGAGTGGAAAGTGTGTGTGTGAGGGGGAGTGTGAGGGAGTGCGTGAGTGTGAGGGGGAGTGTGAGGGAGTGTGTGAATGTGAGGGGGAGTGTGAGGGAGTGTGTGAGTGTGAGTGAGTGTGATGGGGAGTGAGTGTGAGGGGGAGTGTCAGTGAGGGGGAGTGAGTGTGAGGGGGAGTGTGAGTGAGTGTGAGGGGAGTGTGAGGGAGTGTGTGAGTGAGTGTGAGGGGGGTGTGTGAGTGTAAGTGAGTGTGAGGGAGTGTATGAGTGTGACTGAGTGTGTGAGTGAGTGTGAGGGGGAGTGTGTGAGTCTGTGTGAGGGGGAGTGTGAGGGAGTGTATGAGTGTGAGGGAGTGTGTGAGTGTGAGTGTGAGTGTGAGGGGGGTTTGTGAGTGTGAGTGAGTGTGATGGAATGTATGAGTGTGAGGGGGAGTGTGTAAGTGTGAGTGAGTGTGTGAGGGGAGTGTGAGGGAGTGTATGAGAGTGAGGGAGTGTGTGTGAGTGTGAGGGGGAGTGAGTGAGTGTGAGGGAGTGTATGTGTGTGAGGGAGAGTGTGAGTGTGAGGGAGTGTATGTGTGTGAGGGAGTGTGAGTGTGAGTGTGAGGGGGGTGTGTTAGTGTCAGTGAGCGTGATGGAATGTATGAGTGTGAGGGAGTGTGTGTGTGAGGGAGTGTGAGGGGGAGTGTGTAAGTGTGAGTGAGTGTGAGGGAGTATATGTGTGTGAAGGAGTGTGTGAGTGTAAGGGGGAGTGTGTGAGTGAGAGGGTGTGAGGGGGAGTGTGAGTGAGAGGGAGTGTGTGAGTGTGAATGAGTATGAGGGGGAGTGTGAATATGAGGGGGAGTGTCACTGAGGGGGAGTGAGTGTGAGGGGGAGTGTCAGTGAGGGGGAGTGAGTGTGAGGGAGAGTGTGAGGGAGTGTATGAGTGTGAGGGAGTGTGTGAGTGAGTGTGAGGGGGTTGTGTGAGTGTGAGTGAGTGTATGAGTGTGAGGGAGTGTGTGAGTGTGTGTGAGGGGGTGTGAGTATGAGTGGGTGTAAGGGGGAGTGTGAGTGTGTGTGAGGGGGAGTGTGGGTGTGAGTGGGTGTGAGGGGGAGTGTGAGTGTGAGTGGGTGTGAGTAGGTGTAAGGGGGAGTGTGAGTGTGTGTGAGGGGGAGTGTGGGTGTGAGTGGGTGTGAGTGTGAGTGGGTGTGAGTGTGAGTGGGTGTGAGGGGGAGTGTGTGCAGCGTTGTGAATTGTCACAGGTTCCCACGCTGTGAGGCTGGAACACAAAGACAGAGAGATCCATCCCTTGCTCTGAGCACAGCCTCCCTCCCTCCCGGCTCGGGGGGGGGGACGGGGGAGGGGGAGAAGGATTCCCGGGATTGCTGCTGGCTTTCTGGGAGCAGGCGGCCAGTCCCGACACACCGGGAGGCAGAGGGAGAGCAGGGAAGGGGAGCTGCGCGAGGCTGACGCTGGATTAGCTGCTGGGATCTGTCTGCCTCCCGCTCATAATGGCTTTTGTATGAGAGGCGTGTGGGGCGGTCCCTAGGCAGCCGTCTGCAGGAGAGCAGGAGGGAGAGGTACCACACCGAGACACCCAGACACCCAGACACCCAGACAGACAGACAGACACACCGAGGGCAGACACACCGAGGGCACACAGATGGCTTCAGATCCCAGCCATGGTCCTCTCGGAGATGGTGAGCAGCCCCCGCTCTGGCGATACGACTGACAGAGAGTGGCCTGAGGAACATCAGCTGCAGAGAGACCGGTGAGAGAAGGGACAACTCATCCCAACCCCCCTGACCCTCACAGACACACACCCACACACACACACACACAGACACACACAGACACACACACACACACACACAAAGACACACACACACACACACACACACACACACACAGACACACCCTCACAGACACACACCCACACACAGATATACACACACACACACACACACACACAGATACACACACACACAGACACACACACACACAGACACCCTCACAGACTCACACACACACACACAGATACACAGACACAGACACACACACAGATATACACACACAGAAGCACACACAGACAGACATAGAGACACACACAGACACACAAACACACACAGACACAGACACACACACACACACACACACACACACAAACACATAGAGAGACAGACAGGGACAGACCCATTCAGATACACACACACACACACACATACAAACACACACACACACATAGACACACATAGACACAGATAGACAGACACACACACACCCACACACACACCCACCCACACACCCACACACACAGACACACACACAAGGCTCCTTCGTGCTCACTGGAATGAGATGCGAGAAGGGGGAGACCGTGATTCAGAGACCACTCCTGTCCCCCTGACAGTGAGGGGCCGTCAGGAGATCCGCATGGTTACTGACAGGGGGGGGGGACACACTGGGGAGCTGAGTGCTCCCACCCCCACACAGCGACTCCCACCCTCCTACCCACACCCCCATCCCAGGCGAACACCCAAGCTGAGGAGCAGGACGGCTGGACGGGAGTGAGGGTGAGTGACACTACCAGCCTGAACAAACCAAACCATCCACCTGCCGTCCACATCAGTAACCTACACCAA
Organism: Hemiscyllium ocellatum; assembly: GCF_020745735.1. Classification (NCBI taxonomy): domain Eukaryota; kingdom Metazoa; phylum Chordata; class Chondrichthyes; order Orectolobiformes; family Hemiscylliidae; genus Hemiscyllium; species Hemiscyllium ocellatum. Next base: position 229,201 of record NW_026867525.1, read on the forward strand.
ATGCTGCCAGAGCCGTGGGGCAGCTCCCCCCCCGATGGGGGTCAGTTCGGGCTTTTCATCATCCCACAGACTCCAGTCTGAACACACAACCACATTCCTCCGACAGTGCGGCACTCCCTCAGCACTGACCCTCCGACAGTGCCCCCTCCCTCAGCACTGACCCTCCGACAGTGCCCCCTCCCACAGCACTGACCCTCCGACAGTGCCCACTCCCTCAGCACTGACCCTCCGACAGTGCCCACTCCCTCAGCACTGACCCTCCGACAGTGCCCCCTCCCTCAGCACTGACCCTCCGACAGTGCCCCCCTCCCACAGCACTGACCCTCCGACAGTGCCCCCTCCCTCAGCACTGACCCTCCGACAGTGCCCCCTCCCTCAGCACTGACCCTCCGACAGTGCCCCCTCCCTCAGCACTGACCTTCCGACAGTGCCCACTCCCTCAGCACTGACCCTCCGACAGTGACCCACTCCCTCAGCACTGACCCTCTGACAGTGCCCACTCCCTCAGCGCTGACCCTCCGACAGAGCCCACTCCCTCAGCGCTGACCCTCCGACAGTGCCCACTCCCTCAGCACTGACCCTCCGACAGAGCCCACTCCCTCAGCACTGACCCTCCGACAGTGCCCACTCCCTCAGCACTGACCCTCCGACAGTGCCCACTCCCTCAGCGCTGACTCTCCGACAGAGCCCACTCCCTCAGCACTGACCCTCCGACAGTGCCCCCTCCCTCAGCACTGACCCTCTGACAGTGCGGCACTCCCTCAGCACTGACCCTCTGATGTCGGGTGAATGTTAGTGAGTTGTGTTTTGGGGTTGTACTGCACAGTTCACTGTTGGATCGTCAATATTGGATGTTAGAAATGTACAGTGTGCTCTGACCTGGAGGTATTACAGTTTCTTGGGGATCTTCTTAGAATTACAGAAGTCTCAGTTGCCCCCCTTTGATCTGGGCTCCGAATGTCTGCTGTACTGAGTAACTTATACACTGTCATCTACACTGGCTTCAGCTCCAGATCGCCTCCAGCCCCTACACCCCCTCCCTATGTCTGTAATCCCCTCCAGCCCCTACACCCCCTCCCTATCTCTGTAACCCCCTCCAGCCCCTACACCCCCTCCCTATCTCTGTAACCCCCTCCAGCCCCTACACCCCCTCCCTATCTCTGTAACCCCCTCCAGCCCCTACACCCCCTCCCTATCTCTGTAACCCCCTCCAGTCCCTACACCCCCTCCCTATCTCTGTAACCCCCTCCAGCCCCTACACCCCCTCCCTATCTCCGTAACCCCCTCCAGCCCCTACACCCCCTCCCTATCTCTGTAACCCCCTCCAGTCCCTACACCCCCTCCCTATCTCCGTAACCCCCTCCAGCCCCTACACCCACTCCCTATCTCTGTAACCCCCTCCAGTCCCTACACCCCCTCCCTATCTCTGTAACCCCCTCCAGTCCCTACACCCCCTCCCTATCTCCGTAACCCCCTCCAGCCCCTACACCCCCCTCCCTATCTCCGTAACCCCCTCCAGCCCCTACACCCCCTCCCTATCTCCGTAACCCCCTCCAGCCCCTACACCCCCTCCCTATCTCCGTAACCCCCTCCAGCCCCTACACCCCCTCCCTATCTCCGTAACCCCCTCCAGTCCCTACACCCCCCTCTCTCTATCTCCGTAACCCCCTCCAGCCCCTACACCCCCTCTCTATCTCTGTAACCCCCTCCAGTCCCTACACCCCCTCTCTATCTCTGTAACCCCCTCCAGCCCCTACACCCCCCTCCCTATCTCTGTCACCCCCTCCAGCCCCTACACCCCCTCCCTATCTCTGTCACCCCCTCCAGCCCCTACACCCCCTCCCTATCTCTGTCACCCCCTCCAGCCCCTACACCCCCTCCCTATCTCTGTAACCCCCTCCAGCCCCGACACCCACCCTCCCTATCTCTGTCACCCCCTCCAGCCCCTACACCCCTCCCTATCTCTGTCACCCCCTCCAGCCCCTACACCCCCTCCCTATCTCTGTCACCCCCTCCAGCCCCTACACCCCCTCCCTATCTCTGTAACCCCCTCCAGCCCCTACACCCCCTCCCTATCTCTGTCACCCCCTCCAGCCCCTACACCCCCTCCCTATCTCTGTAACCTCTCACATTAAATCTGGACGGGGGTGATGTTTAATCCTGATCCTGTCCATCACAACAGTTGCTAAGAATCACCTCATTCCTGACAATCTCTTCATGTGTCTCTCTCTCTCTCTCTCTGTCTCTCTCTCTGTCTCTCTCTCTCTCTCTCTGTCTCTCTGTCTGTCTGTCTCTCTCTCTCTCTCTGTCCCTCTCTCTCTGTCTCTGTCTCTCTGTCTGTCTCTCTGTGTCTCCCTCTCTCTCTGTCTCTCTCTCTCTCTGTCTCTGTCTCTCTCTCTCTCTCTCTCTCTGTCTCTCTCTCTCTCTGTCTCTGTCTCTGTCTCTCTGTCTGTCTGTCTCTCTCTCTCTGTGTCTCCCTCTCTCTCTCTGTCTCTCTCCGTCTCTGTCTCTCTCTGTCTCTCTCTCTCTCCGTCTCTCTCTCTCTCTGTGTGTGTGTCTCTCTCTCTCTCTCCGTCTCTCTCTCTCTCTCTCTGTCTCTCTCTGTCTCTCTCTCTCTGTCTCTCTCTGTCCCTCTCATGTTCCTGTAACCTGATTTATTGGAGGACTTGCCCCCCGTTCTCCTCGTTGTGGTGTTGACCTGTCCCTGTGAGACAGTCACGGTGAATGTGAGGTGCTGATCTAGGTCAGTGAGTACAGGGGTGACGGATCTGGGACTCGGCACGGGTGGAGCGTGGGAACACAGAGTTCAGGCCCACTGTGCTGAGGGCTGCTGAGAACTCTCCAGGGCAGTCTTCCCCCCACCCCCCCACCACCCCTCCCCCACCTCTAACTGCCCCCCCCAGCCTGGGGGCTGATCCTATCGACAGAGAGGGTCTGATCCTAGTGAGGAATCCGGTGCTCGCTCTGCTCGGAGCTGGAGCTGGCTAGGCCTACAGTGTCCTAGTTTCCAAGTGTCTGCAGAGTGTAACTGGGACACCACAACACACCTCCTATCACACAGGGACAGGCGGCCATTCGGCCCCCTCGTTTCACCAGGCTGTCAGATCATCGCTGATCTCAGTTGTACAGTTCATCTGCACTGGAATCCAAACTGAATGCATTCACCTCAGCTTCGTACTTCCCCACCTATCCCTCCCTTCTCTCCTTCCATCCCTCTCTCACTCCTTGTATATGTCTCTCCCCCAGCCCACCCCCTCCTCTCCCTCTCCCTTTCTCTCTGTCTCTCTCTCTCTCCTTCTCTCTCTGTGTCTCTACCTCTCTGTCTGTCTCTCTCTTCCCCTCTAAGCACCCCTCTTCAATCTCCCTCTCCCTCTCTCTCTCTGTGGCATAAGTGAGGATTGCAAATGCTGGTGATCAGAGTCTAGATTAGAGTGGTGCTGGAAAAACACAGCAGGTCAGGCAGCATCCGAGGAGCAGGAAAATCGACGTTTCGGGCAAAAGCCCTTCATCAAGAGAGAAGGCAGGGAGCCGCGGGGGTGGAGAGACAAATGGGAGGGGGTGAGGGTGGGGGGAAGGGAGCTGAGAGGACAATGGGGGAATGGGGGGTGAGGATGGAGGTGATAGGTCAGAGAGGAGGGTGGAGTGGATAGGTGGGAAGGGAGATTGACAGGTAGGACAGGTCATGGGGCCGGTGCTGAGCTGGAAGGTTGGAGCTGGGGTGAGGTGGGGGAAGGGGAAATGAGGAAACTGTTGAAGTCCACGTTGATGCCCTGGGGTTGGAGTGTTCCGAGGCGGAAGATGAGGCGTTCTTCCTCCAGGCGTCTGGTGGTGAGGGAGCGGCGGTGAAGGAGGCCCAGGACCTCCATGTCCTCGGCAGAGTGGGAGGGAGAGTTGAAATGTTGGGCCACAGGGCGGTGTGGTTGATTGGTGCGGGTGTCCCGGAGATGTTCCCTAAAGCGCTCCGCTAGGAGGCGTCCAGTCTCCCCAATGTAGAGGAGACCGCATCGGGAGCAACGGATACAATAAATGATATTAGTGGATGTGCAGGTAAAACTTTGATGGATGTGGAAGGCTCCTTTAGGGCCTTGGATGGAGGTGAGGGAGGAGGTGTGGGCACAGGTTTTACAGTTCCTGCGGTGGCAGGGGAAAGTGCCAGGATGGGAGGGTGGGTCGCAGGGGGGTGTGGACCTGACCAGGTAGTCACGGAGGGTACAGTCTTTGCGGAAGGCGGAAAGGGGTGGGGAGGGAAATATATCCCTGGTGGGGGGGTCTTTTTGGAGGTGGCGGGAATGTCGGCGGATGATTTGGTTTATGCGGAAATGATTTGGATGCGAGCATAAGAGGGACAGTTAGTAAGTTTGCAGATGACCCCAAAATTGGAGGGTGTAGTGGGCAGTGAAGAGGGTTCCCTCAGATTACAACAGGATCTGGCCCAGATGGGCCAATGGGCTGAGAAGGGGCAGATGGAGTTTAATTCAGATAAATGTGAGGGGCTGCATTTTGGGAAAGCAAATCTTAGCAGGACTTATCCACTTAATGGTAAGGTCCTGGGGAGTGTTGCTGAACAAAGAGACCTTGGAGTGCAGATTCATAGCTCCTTGAAAGTGGAGTCGCAGGTGGATAGGATAGTGAAGGCAGCGTTTGGTATGCTTTCCTTTACTGGTCAGAGTATTGAGTACAGGAGTTGGGAGGGTCATGTTGCGGCTGTACAGGACATTGGTTAGGACACTGTTGGAATATTGGGTGCAATTCTGGTCTCCTTCCTATCGGAAAGATGTTGTGAAACTTGAAAGGGTTCAGAAAAGATTGACAAGGATGTTGCCAGGGTTGGAGGGTCTGAGCTACAGGGAGAGGCTGAACAGGCTGGGGCTGTTTTCCCTGGAGCGTCGGAGGCTGAGGGGTGACCTTATAGAGGTTTATAAAATCATGAGGGGCATGGAGAGGGTAAATAGACAAAGCCTTTTCCCTGGGGTGGGGGAGTCCAGAACTAGAGGGGCATAGGTTTAGGGTGAGAGGGGAAAGATATAAAAGGGACCTAAGGGGCAACGTTTTCACCCAGAGGGTGGTATGTGTATGGGATGAGCTGCCAGAGGAAGTGGTGGAGGCTGGTACAAGACAATATTTAAGAGGCATCTGGATGGGTTTAGGAATAGGAAGGGTGGAGGGATATGGGCCGGGTGCTGGCAGGTGGGACTAGATTGGGTTGGGATACCTGGGTCAGCATGGACGGTTGGGCCGAAGGGTCTATTTCCATGCTGTACATCTCTATGACTCCATGGTCCTCCTGGGAGCAGATGCGATGGAAGTGGAGGAATTGGGAATACGGGCTGACATTTTTGCAGGAGGTAGGGTGGGAAGGGGTGTAATCCAGGCAGCTGTGGGAGTTGGTGTGTTTGTAGAAAATGTCAGTGTCAAGGCGGTCGTCATTAATGGAGATGGAGAGGCCCAGGAAGGGGAGGGAGGTGTCAGAGATGGTCCAGGAAGGGGAGGGAGGTGTCAGAGATGGTCCAGGAAGGGGAGGGAGGTGTCAGAGATGGTCCAGGTACATTTAAGGTCAGGGTGGAATGTGTTGGTGAAGTTGATGAATTGCTCAACCTCCTCGCGGGAGCACGAGGTGGCGCCAATGCAGTCATCAATGTAGCGGAGGAAGAGGTGGGGAGTGGTGCTGGTGTAACGACAGAAGATGGACTGTTCTACGTAGCCAACAAAGAGACAGGCATAGCTGGGGCCCATACGGGTGCCCATGGCTACCATTTTGGTCTGGAGGAAGTGGGAGGATTCGAGGGAGAAATTGTTAAGGGTGAGGACCAGTTCGACCAGACGAATGAGAGTGTCGGTGGAAGGGTGCTGTTGGGAACGTCGGGAGAGGAGCAAACGGAGGACTTGGAGGCCCTGGTCATGGCGGATGGAGGTGTAGAGGGATTGGATGTCCCTGGTGAAGATGAGGCATTGGGGGCCGGGGAAAGGGAAGTTTTGGAGGAGGTGGAGGGTGTGGGTGGTGTTCCTGTCTGTGTCTCCCCCTTCTCTCTCACCGGCTGTCCCTGTTCCTCCCCACGGGCCCTTGCTCTGTTTTATTCAATCCATCTCCCTCCAAGTCTCGTTAGCTAATTGGTTTACAGTGACACCATCACTCTCTCTTCCTCTCTGCCTCTGATGTATCGGACTCTCTCACACTCTTTAGAATATTACTCTCTCTCTCTTTCTTTCTCTCTGTCTGTGTCTCTCCATCTCTCTCTCTCTCTCTCTTTTTCTGCCTCTCTCTCTCTCTGTTTTTCCCTTTCTGTCTCTCTGTCTCTGTCTTTCTCTCTCTGTCTCTCCCTCACTCTGTTCCTCCCTTTCTCTCTGTCTCTCTGTCTCTTTCACTGTGGGTGTCCCCCTGTCTTTCTCTCTCTCTCTCTCTCTGCATTTCTCTATCTCTGTCTCTCTCTACCTCTTTCTCTATCTGTGTGTGTGTGTGTCTCTCTCTCTGTCTCGCTCTCTGTTTCTCTCTCTCTCTCTGTCTCTCTCTCTCTGTTTCTCTCTCTCTCTCTCTCTCTCTGTTTCTCTCTCTCTCTGTCTTTCTCTCCTTCTCAATCTATCTCTCTCTTTCCCTCTGTCTCTGTCTCTCTCTCTCTGTTTTTCTCTCTCTCTCTCTCTGTCTCTCTCTACCTCTCAATCTCTCTCTCTCTCTTTCCCTCTGTCTCTGTCTCTGTCTCTCTCTCTCTCTCTCTGTTTCTCTCTCTCTCTGTCTCTCTCTCCCTCTCAATCTCTCTCTCTCTCTTTCCCTCTGTCTCTGTCTCTCTCTCTCTCTCTCTCCCCCTCTCTCTGTCCGTGAGAACACATTAGGCCCGGGGTACACAGTCAGATGTAACTGTGATGTTGTGGCCTGTATAAAGGCTCCACTCACAGCTTGGCCGTTACCGTGGGAACAGTGGAGACTGAGAGTAAAACAAAGAATTCATTGTCTCTCTTTTCAAAATGGAGATGGAAGGTGACAGTGTTAATAACAAACCGCATACCGCCCCAATTAGATACAGAGTAAAGCTCCCTCTACACTGTCCCCCCCATCAAACACTCCCAGGGACAGGGACAGCACGGGTTAGATACAGAGTAAAGCTCCCTCTACACTGTCCCCCCATCAAACACTCCCAGGACAGGGACAGCACGGGTTAGATACAGAGTAAAGCTCCCTCTACACTGTCCCCCATCAAACACTCCCAGGGACAGGGAGAGCACGGGGTTAGATACAGAATAAAGCTCCCTCTACACTGTCCCCCATCAAACACTCCCAGGGACAGGGACAGCACGGGGTTAGATACAGAGTAAAGCTCCCTCTACACTGTGTGTTCTTGGTGTGGGAGTGTGTGTTGGTAAGTGTGTATGTGTGCGTGTGTCAGTGAGTGAGTGTGTGTGTGGTGAATATGTGTGTGTGTGTGTCGGTGAGTGTATGTGGTACTGTGGGTGTATTGCAGAGTGTGGGCATCTGAGAGTGTGTATGTTTGTGTGTCTGTGTGTGAGTGAGAGTGAGTTGTATGTGTGTGAGAGTATGTGTGAGTGTCTATGTGAGTGTCTGTGTGAGAGTGAATGTGTGTGTGTGTCTGTGTGAGGGTGTGTGTGTGTGAGAGTGTGTGTGTGAGTGAGAGTGTGTGCTGAGTGTGTGAGTGTGAGTGTGTGTGCTGAGCTGCCTGGGCCCAGTTACCAAGCAACAGCAGCCAGAGCTCTGTCAGACAGGACGTAAGAACCTGTGCTAGTGAGAGACGGAATTTTCATTCACACTCGACAGCTCACTCCCAGAGAGATTGTGGGGGATGTGCTCAAGGAACCGGAGATGGGAACAAGCAGAACACTGACTACATCCCGACCACTCACCACCACCACCATCACAGGGTCAGTGCTGAGGGAGTGGGCACTGTCGGAGGGTCAGTGCTGAGGGAGCGGACACTGTCGGAGGGTCAGTGCTGAGGGAGTGCCGCACTGTTGGAGGGTCAGTGCGGAGGGAGTGGGCACTGTTGGAGGGTCAGTGCTGAGGGAGTTGTCATTGTCGGAGGGTCAGTGCTGAGGGAGTGCCACACTGTCGGAGGGTCAGTGCTGTGGGTGGGGACAATGTAGGAGGGTCAGTGCTGAGGGAGTGGGCACTGTCGGAGGGTCAGTGCTGAGGGAGTGGGCACTGTCGGACGGTACGTGCTGAGGGAGTGGGCACTGTCGGAGGGTCAGTGCTGAGGGCGTGGGCACTGTCAGAGGGTCAGTGCTGAGGGAGTGCCACACTGTCGGAGGGTCAGTGCTGTGGGTGGGGACAATGTAGGAGGGTCAGTGCTGAGGGAGTGGGCACTGTCGGAGAGTCAGTGCTGAGGGAGTGGGCACTGTCGGAGGGTCAGTGCTGAGGGAGTGGGCACTGTCGGAGGGTCAGTGCTAAGGGAGTGCCGCACTGTCGGAGGGTCAATGCTGAGGGAGTGGGCACTGTCGGAGGGTCAGTGCTGAGGGAGTGGGCACTGTCGGAGAGTCAGTGCTGAGGGAGTGGACACTGTCGGAGGGTCAGTGCTGAGGGAGTGCCGCACTGTCGGAGGGTCAGTGCTGAGGGAGCGGACACTGTCGGAGGGTCAGTGCTGAGGGAGTGGGCACTGTCGGAGGGTCAGTGCGGAGGGAGTGGGCACTGTTGGAGGGTCAGTGCTGAGGGAGTTGTCATTGTCGGAGGGTCAGTGCTGAGGGAGTGCCACACTGTCAGAGGGTCAGTGCTGTTTGTGGGGACAATGTAGGAGGGTCAGTTCTGAGGGAGTGTGCACTGTCGGAGAGTCAGTGCTGAGGGAGTGAGCACTGTCGGAGAGTCAGTGCTGAGAGAGTGGGCACTTTTGGAGGGTCAGTGCTGAGGTAGTGGGCACTGTCGGAGGGTCAGTGCTAAGGGAATGGGCACTGTCGGAGGGTCAGTGCTGAGGGAGAGGGCACTGTCGGAGGGTCAGTGCTGAGGGAGTGGGCACTGTCAGATGGTCAGTGCTGAGGGAGTGGGCACTTTCGGAGGGTCAGTGCTGAGGTAGTGGGCACTGTCGGAGGGTCAGTGCTGAGGGAGTGCCGCACTGTCGGAGGGTCAGTGCTGACGGAGTTGTCATTGTCGGAGGGTCAGTGCTGAGGGAGTGGGCACTGTCGGAGGGTCAGTGCTGAGGGAGTGGGCACTGTCGGAGAGTCAGTGCTGAGGGAGTGCCGCACTGTCGGAGGGTCAGTGCTGACGGAGTTGTCATTGTCGGAGGGTCAGTGCTGAGGGAGTGGGCACTGTCGGAGGGTCAGTGCTGAGGGAGTGGGCACTGTTGGAGGGTCAGTGCTGAGGGAGTGGGCATTGTCGGAGGGTCAGTGCTGAGGGAGTGGGCACTGTCAGAGGGTCAGTGCTGAGGGAGTGGGCACTGTCGGATGGTCGATGCTGAGGGAGTGGGCACTGTCGGAGGGTCAGTGCTGAGGGAGTGGGCACTGTCGGAGGGTCAGTGCTGAGGGAGTGGGCACTGTCGGAGGATCGGTGCTGAGGGAGTGGGCACTGTCGGAGGGTCGGTGCTGAGGGAGTGGGCACTGTCGGAGGGTCAGTGCTGAGGGAGTGCCGTACTGTCGGAGGGTCAATGCTGATGGAGTGGGCACTGTGGGAGGGTCAGTGCTGAGGGAGTGGGCACTGTCTGATGGTCAGTGCTGAGGGAGTGGGCACATTCAGCGGTTTAGTGCTGAGGGAGTAGGCACTGTCGGAGGGTCAGTGCTGAGGGAGTGCTGCACTGTCGGAGGGTCAGTGCTGAGGGAGTGGGCACTGTCGGAGGGTCAGTGCTGAGGGAGTGGGCACTGTCGGAGGGTCAGTGCTGAGGGAGTGGGCACTGTCGGAGGGTCAGTGCGGAGGGAGTGCTGCACTGTCAGAGGGTCAGTGCTGAGGGAGTGCTGCACTGTCAGAGGGTCAGTGCTGTGGGCGTGGGCACTGTCGGAGGGTCAGTGCTGAGGGAGTGGGCACTGTCGGAGGGTCAGTGCTGACGGAGTTGTCATTGTCGGAGGGTCAGTGCTGAGGGAGTGGGCACTGTCGGAGGGTCAGTGCTGAGGGAGTGGGCACTGTTGGAGGGTCAGTGCTGAGGGAGTGGGCATTGTCGGAGGGTCAGTGCTGAGGGAGTGGGCACTGTCAGAGGGTCAGTGCTGAGGGAGTGGGCACTGTCGGATGGTCGATGCTGAGGGAGTGGGCACTGTCGGAGGGTCAGTGCTGAGGGAGTGGGCACTGTCGGAGGGTCAGTGCTGAGGGAGTGGGCACTGTCGGAGGATCGGTGCTGAGGGAGTGGGCACTGTCGGAGGGTCGGTGCTGAGGGAGTGGGCACTGTCGGAGGGTCAGTGCTGAGGGAGTGCCGTACTGTCGGAGGGTCAATGCTGATGGAGTGGGCACTGTGGGAGGGTCAGTGCTGAGGGAGTGGGCACTGTCAGATGGTCAGTGCTGAGGGAGTGGGCACATTCGGCGGTTTAGTGCTGAGGGAGTAGGCACTGTCGGAGGGTCAGTGCTGAGGGAGTGCTGCACTGTCGGAGGGTCAGTGCTGAGGGAGTGGGCACTGTCGGAGGGTCAGTGCTGAGGGAGTGGGCACTGTCGGAGGGTCAGTGCTGAGGGAGTGGGCACTGTCGGAGGGTCAGTGCGGAGGGAGTGCTGCACTGTCAGAGGGTCAGTGCTGAGGGAGTGCTGCACTGTCGGAGGGTCAGTGCTGAGGGAGTGGGCACTGTCGGAGTGTCGGTGCTGAGGGAGCGGGCACTGTCAGAGGGTCAGTGCTGAGGGAGCACCACACTGTTGGTGGGTCAGCGCTGAGGGAGTGCCGTACTGTTGGAGGGTCAGTGCTGAGGGAATGGGCACTGTCGGAGGGTCAGTGCTGAGGGAGACGGCACTGTGGGAGGGTCAGTGCTGAGGGAGTGGGCACTGTCGGATGGTCAGTGCTGAGGGAGTGGGCACTGTCGGAGGGTCAGTGCTGAGGGAGTGGGCACTGTCGGAGGGTCAGTGCTGAGGGAGTGCTGCACTGTCGGAGGGTCAGTGCTGAGGGAGTGCTGCACTGTCGGAGGGTCAGTGCTGAGGGAGTGGGCACTGTCGGAGGGTCAGTGCTGAGGGAGTGGGCACTGTCGGAGGGTCAGTGCTGAGGGAGTGCTGCACTGTCGGAGGGTCAGTACTGAGGGAGTGGGCACTGTCGGAGGGTCAGTGCTGTGGGCGTGGGCACTGTCGGAGGGTCAGTGCTGAGGGAGTGGGCACTGTGGGAGGGTCAGTGCTGAGGGAGTGGGCACTGTTGGAAGGTCAGTGCTGAGGGAGTGGGCACTGTCGGAGGATCAGTGCTGAGGAAGTGGGCACTGTTGGAGGGTCAGTGCTGAGGAAGTGGGCACTGTCGGAGGGTCAGTGCTGAGGGAGTGCTGCACTGTCGGAGGGTCAGTGCTGAGGGAGTGAGGCACTGTCGGAGGGTCAGTGCTGAGGAAGTGGGCACTGTTGGAGGGTCAGTGCTGAGGGAGTGGGCACTGTCGGAGAGTCAGTGCTGAGGGAGTGAGGCACTGTCGGAGGGTCAGTGCTGAGGGAGTGAGGCACTGTCGGAGGGTCAGTGCTGAGGGAGTGAGGCACTGTCGGAGGGTCAGTGCTGAGGGAGTGCTGTACTGTGTTTGAATCCTGGTGTTCTGTGTCCCTAACTCTCTGAATAAATGATGCTGTTTAATAATGGAGACAGCTCACCAGTTTGGACCCGAACTCTGAGCTCCAGTTACACAGATGCCATTGTTACTGCAGTGATACCTGCTCCGCCAATGCCAACCCCAGCCTTGCCATCACCCTGGAGCTGTACCCAGATATTTATTGTCCATCGCCAGATGTCCCCAGAGGAGGGGTCTGTCAGTTTGGTTAAAATAGAGAATAACAGATACCCCGGGAGGGTGTTACAGACTGGAATCTAATCGAGGGGTTCGGGGTGGTTTATATACAGAATAACAGCTTCCTGGGAGTGTCTTACAGACTGGAATCTAATCGAGAGTTTCGGGGTAGTTTATATGCAGAATAACAGATACCCGGGAGAGAGTTACAGACAGGAATCTAATCGAGGGGTTCGGGGTGGTTTATATTCAGAATAACAGATACCCAGGTGGGAGTTACAGACTGGAATCTAATCGAAGGGTTCGGGGTGGTTTATATACAGAATAACAGATACCCGGGAGGGAGTGACAGACAGGAATCTAATCGAGGGGTTCAGGATGGGGTTTATATACAGAATAACAGATACCCAGGTGGGAGTTACAGACTGGGATCTAATTGATGGGTTTCGGGGTGGTTTATATACAGAATAACAGCTCCCCGGGAGGGAATTACAGACTGTAATCTGATGGAGGGGTTTGGGGTGGTTTATATACAGAATAACAGATACCCCGGGAGGGAGTTACAGAATGGGATCTAATCGAGGGGGTTCGGGGTGGTTTATATACAGAATAACATATACCCCGGGAGGGAGTTACAAACTGGAATCTAACCGAGGGATTCGGGATGGTTTATATACAGAATAACAGATACCCCGGGAGGGAGTTACAGACTGGAATCTAATCGAAGGGTTCGGGGTGGTTTATATACAGAATAACAGATACTCCGGGAGGGAGTAACAGACTGATATCTAACCGAGGGGTTCGGGGTGGTTTATATACAGAATAACAGATACCCGGGAGGGAGTTACAGACTTGAATCTAACCGAGGGGTTCGGGGTGAGGTTTATATACAGAATAACAGATACCCGGGAGGGAGTTCCAGACAGGAATCTAATCGAGTGGTTCAGGATGGGATTTATATACAGAATAACAGATAACAGGGAGGGAGTTACAGACTGGAATCAAATCAAGGGGTTCGAGGTGGTTTATATACAGAATAACAGATACCCGGGAGGGAGTTACAGATTGGGATCTAATCGAGGGGTTCAGGGTGGTTTACATACAGAATAACAGATACCCCGGGAGGGAGTGACAGACTGCAATCTAATCAAGGGGTTCGGGATGGTTTATATACAGAATAACAGCTCCCCGGGAGGGAATTACAGACTGGAATGTAATCGAGGGGTTTGGAGTGGTTTATATACAGAATAACAGATACCCCGGGAGGGAGTTACAGACAGGAATCTAATTGAGGGGTTCTGGGTGGTTTACATACAGAATAACAGATACTCCGGGAGGGAGTAACAGACTGGAATCTAACCGAGGGGTTCAGGGTGGTTTATATACAGAATGACAGATACCCCAGGAGGGAGTTACAAACTGGAATCTAATCAAAGGGTTTGGGATGGTTTATATACAGAATAACAGATACCCGGGAGAGAGTTACATACTGGGATCTAATCGAGGGGTTCGGGGTGGTTTATATACAGAATAACAGATACCCGGGAGGGAGTTACAGGTTGGGATCTAATCGAGGGGTTCAGGGTGGTTTACATACAGAATAACAGATACCCCGGGAGGGAGTTACAGACTGGAGTCTAATCAAGGGGTTCGGGATGGTTTATATACAGAATAACAGCTCCCTGGGAGGGAGTTACACTGGAATGTAATCGAGGGGTTTGGAGTGGTTTATATACAGAATAACAGATACTCCGGGAGGGAGTAACAGACTGGAATCTAACCGAGGGGTTCGGGTGGTTTATATACAGAATAACAGATACCCGGGAGGGAGTTACAGACTGGAATCAAATCAAGGGTTTCGGGGTGATTTATATACGGAATAACAGATACCCCGGAGGGAGTTACAAACTGGAATCTAATCGAAGGGTTCGGGATGGTTTATATACAGAATAACAGATACCCCGGGAGGGAGTTACAGGTTGGAATCTAATCGAGTTGTTCGGGGTGGTTTATATACAGAATAACAGATACCCAGGAGGGAGTTACAGACTGGAATCTAATCGAGGGGTTCGGGGTGGGGTTTATATACAGAATAACAGATACCCGGGGAGGGAGTTAGAGACTGGAATCTAATCGAGGGGTTCGGGGTGGTTTATATACAGAATAACAGATACCCCGGGAGGGAGTTACAGACTGGAATCTAATCGAGGGGTTCGGGGTGGTTTATATACAGAATAACAGATACCCCGGGAGGGAGTTACAGACTGGAATCTAATCGAGGGGTTCGGGGTGGGGTTTATATACAGAATAACAGATACCCGGGGAGGGAGTTAGAGACTGGAATCTAATCGAGGGGTTCGGGGTGGTTTATATACAGAATAACAGATACCCCGGGAGGGAGTTACAGACTGGAATCTAATCGAGGGGTTCGGGGTGGTTTATATACAGAATAACAGATACCCCGGAGGGAGTTACAGACTGGAATCTAATCGAGGGGTTCGGGGTGGTTTATATACAGAACAACAGATACTCCGAGGGAGAGTTACAGATTGGGATCTAATCGAGGGGTTCGGGGTGGTTTATATGCAGAATAACAGATACCCGGGAGGGAGTTCCAGACTGGAATCAAATCAAGGGGTTCGAGGTGGTTTATATATGGAATAACAGATACCCCGGGAGGGAGTTACAAACTGGAATCTAATCGAAGGGTTCAGGGTGGGGTTTATATACAGAATAACTGATACCCGGGGAGGGAGTTAGAGACTGGAATCTAATCGAGGGGTTCGGGGTGGTTTATATACAGAATAACAGATACCCCGGGAGAGAGTTACAGACTGGAATCTAATCGAGGGGTTCGGGGTGGTTTATATACAGAATAACAGATACCCCGGAGGGAGTTACAGACTGGAATCTAATCGAGGGGTTCGGGGTGGGGTTTATATACAGAATAACAGATACCCGGGGAGGGAGTTAGAGACTGGAATCTAATCGAGGGGTTCGGGGTGGTTTATATACAGAATAACAGATACCCCGGGAGGGAGTTACAGACTGGAATCTAATCGAGGGGTTTGGGGTGGTTTATATACAGAATAACAGATACCCGGGAGGGAGTTACAGACTGGAATCTAATCGAGGGGTTCGGGGTGGTTTATATACAGAATAACAGATACCCCGGGAGGGAGTTACAGACTGGAATCTAATCGAGGGGTTCGGGGTGGTTTATATACAGAATAACAGATACCCCGGGAGGGAGTTACAGACTGGAATCTAATCGAGGGGTTCGGGGTGGTTTATATACAGAATAACAGATACCCCGGGAGGGAGTTACAGACTGGAATCTAATCGAGGGGTTCGGGGTGGTTTATATACAGAACAACAGATACTCCGAGGGAGAGTTACAGATTGGGATCTAATCGAGGGGTTCGGGGTGGTTTATATGCAGAATAACAGATACCCGGGAGGGAGTTCCAGACTGGAATCAAATCAAGGGGTTCGAGGTGGTTTATATATGGAATAACAGATACCCGGGAGGGAGTTACAGACTGGAATCTAATCGAAGGGTTCAGGGTGGGGTTTATATACAGAATAACTGATACCCGGGAGGGAGGTACAGACAGGAATCTAATCGAGGGGTTCGGGGTGGTTTATATACAGAATAACAGATACCCGGGAGGGTGTTACAAACTGGAATCTAATTGAGAGTTTCGGGGTGGTTTATATACAGAATAACAGATACCCCGGGAGGGAGTTACAGACTGGGATCTAATCAAGTGGTTCGGGGTGGTTTATATACAGAATAACAGATACCCGGGAGGGAGTTACAGACTGGGATCTAATCGAGGGGCTTGGGGTGGTTTATATACAGAATAACAGATACCCCGGGAGGGAGTTACAGACTGGAATCTAATCGAGGGGTTCGGGGTGGTTTATATACAGAATAACAGATACCCCGGGAGGGAGATACAGACTGGAATCTAATCGAGGGGTTCCGGGTGGTTTATATACAGAATAACAGATACCCCGGGAGGGAGTTACAGACTGGAATCTAATCGAGGGGTTCGGGGTGGGGTTTATATACAGAATAACAGATATTCGGGGAGGGAGTTAGAGACTGGAATCTAATCGAGGGGTTCGGGGTGGTTTATATACAGAATAACAGATACCCCGGGAGGGAGTTACAGACTGGAATCTAATCGAGGGGTTCGGGGTGGTTTATATACAGAATAACAGATACCCCGGGAGGGAGTTACAGACTGGAATCTAATCGAGGGGTTCGGGGTGGTTTATATACAGAATAACAGATACCCCGGGAGGGAGTTACAGACTGGAATCTAATCGAGGGGTTCGGGGTGGTTTATATACAGAACAACAGATACTCCGAGGGAGAGTTACAGATTGGGATCTAATCGAGGGGTTCGGGGTGGTTTATATGCAGAATAACAGATACCCGGGAGGGAGTTCCAGACTGGAATCAAATCAAGGGGTTCGAGGTGGTTTATATATGGAATAACAGATACCCCGGGAGGGAGTTACAAACTGGAATCTAATCGAAGGGTTCAGGGTGGGGTTTATATACAGAATAACTGATACCCGGGGAGGGAGTTAGAGACTGGAATCTAATCGAGGGGTTCGGGGTGGTTTATATACAGAATAACAGATACCCCGGGAGGGAGTTACAGACTGGAATCTAATCGAGGGGTTCGGGGTGGTTTATATACAGAATAACAGATACCCCGGGAGGGAGTTACAGACTGGAATCTAATCGAGGGGTTCGGGGTGGTTTATATACAGAATAACAGATACCCCGGGAGGGAGTTACAGACTGGAATCTAATCGAGGGGTTCGGGGTGGTTTATATACAGAATAACAGATACCCGGGAGGGAGTTACAGACTGGAATCTAATCGAGGGGTTCGGGGTGGTTTATATACAGAACAACAGATACTCCGAGGGAGAGTTACAGATTGGGATCTAATCGAGGGGTTCGGGGTGGTTTATATGCAGAATAACAGATACCCGGGAGGGAGTTCCAGACTGGAATCAAATCAAGGGGTTCGAGGTGGTTTATATATGGAATAACAGATACCCGGGAGGGAGTTACAAACTGGAATCTAATCGAAGGGTTCAGGGTGGGGTTTATATACAGAATAACTGATACCCGGGGAGGGAGTTAGAGACTGGAATCTAATCGAGGGGTTCGGGGTGGTTTATATACAGAATAACAGATACCCCGGGAGGGAGTTACAGACTGGAATCTAATCGAGGGGTTCGGGGTGGTTTATATACAGAATAACAGATACCCCGGGAGGGAGTTACAGACTGGAATCTAATCGAGGGGTTCGGGGTGGGGTTTATATACAGAATAACAGATACCCGGGGAGGGAGTTAGAGACTGGAATCTAATCGAGGGGTTCGGGGTGGTTTATATACAGAATAACAGATACCCCGGGAGGGAGTTACAGACTGGAATCTAATCGAGGGGTTCGGGGTGGTTTATATACAGAATAACAGATACCCCGGGAGGGAGTTACAGACTGGAATCTAATCGAGGGGTTCGGGGTGGTTTATATACAGAATAACAGATACCCCGGGAGGGAGTTACAGACTGGAATCTAATCGAGGGGTTCGGGGTGGTTTATATACAGAACAACAGATACTCCGAGGGAGAGTTACAGATTGGGATCTAATCGAGGGGTTCGGGGTGGCTTATATGCAGAATAACAGATACCCAGGAGGGAGTTCCAGACTGGAATCAAATCAAGGGGTTCGAGGTGGTTTATATATGGAATAACAGATACCCCGGGAGGGAGTTACAAACTGGAATCTAATCGAAGGGTTCAGGGTGGGGTTTATATACAGAATAACTGATACCCGGGAGGGAGGTACAGACAGGAATCTAATCGAGGGGTTCGGGGTGGTTTATATACAGAATAACAGATACCCGGGAGGGTGTTACAAACTGGAATCTAATCGAGGGGTTCGGGGTGGGGTTTATATACAGAATAACAGATACCCGGGAGGGAGTGACAGACTGGAATCTAATCGAGGGGCTTGGGGTGGTTTATATACAGAATAACAGATACCCCGGGAGGGAGTTACAGACTGGAATCTAATCGAGGGTTCGGGGTGGGGTTTATATACAGAATAACAGATACCCCGGGAGGGAGTTACAGACTGGAATCTAATCGAGGGGTTCGGGGTGGTTTATATACAGAATAACAGATACCCCGGGAGGGAGTTACAGACTGGAATCTAACCGAGGGGTTCGGGGTGGTTTTTATTCTGAAATAACAGAAATTGAAATGTTTTGCAAAACACATGAGCAGACATCCGCCATTCGGCCCATCACCTTTCCTCGGCCATTCGATGAGATTGTGGCTGATCTGCCCTTTGTCAACTCTAACATCCTGCCTTTTCCACTAATTACCCTCGACCTCCCCCCTTCCTGATTAAATCTCTCTCTCTCTCTCAACCGGGACTGTACATAATGTTCCAGCTTCAACAGCCTTCTGTCGGAAAATATCCCTCAGATTCCCTCCCCTCGGAGAGAGAGGAAATGCCTCCCTGTCTCTGTCTTCAATGGGGTGACCCCTTTATTCTGAGATGGTGCCCCTCTGGCTCCTAGACTCTCCCTCACAAAGCGGGGAACCACCTCTCCACATCTCCCCCCATCCACCACCTCCGAGAATCCCGGACATTTCAATCAAGTCGTCTCTCGTTCATCAACTCCAACGAGTTCCAGGCCCCAACCAACTCAACCTCTCCCTCATGAGGGAGTCCCTCCGCCCCCGGGACCAGCCGAGAGAGCCTGCTCTATCTCTGCTTGGATACGAGGCCCTGAACCTGTTCACAATCTTCCAGCTGTGGCCTGACTCGTGCCTTGTATCCGTTTAGCAAGTGACCCCCTGAGTTTTATCCTCGATCCCTGTAAAATAAAGACCAATGTCCCCCCGGCCTTCCCCCCCCCCCCCTCCCCCCGCCCCTCGCTGAACCCAGACACTCCCCTTTCTGTGATTGATGGATGGGGACTCCCCAGTCCCTCTGTGCTCTGGCCTTCTGCTGTCATTCTCCATGGCAATAATATTCAGCTCCTCTGTACCTCCTGCCGTAGTGTTCCCCTCCCGTTTCCCCAACGTTACACTCCACCTGCTGAGTGTTTACCCCCTCCCTTCTCCTGTCTATATCCCCCTGGAGACTCGGTGAGTCTTCCTCAGCCCTCGCCTTCCCACCTCTTCATGTCACATCCACAAACCAGGCCGCACTCTGGTTCCTTTCCTCCTCCAACTCGTTCATGTCAGTAACTGTGGGCCCCCCCTCACGCTGATCCCTGTGGGCCCCGCGCTGACCCCTGTGGGCCCCACGCACTGACCCCTGTGGGCCCCGCACTGACCCCTGTGGGCCCTGCACTGACCCCTGTGGGCCCCCCCGCACTGACCCCTGTGGGCCCCTCGCGCTGACCCCTGTGGGCCCCGCTCTGACCCCTGTGGGCCCTGCACTGACCCCTGTGGACCCCGCACTGACCCCTGTGGGCCCTCCCGCACTGACCCCTGTGGGCCCCCCGCACTGACCCCTGTTGTCCCCCTTGCACTGACCCCTGTGGGCCCCCCGCACTGACCCCTGTGGGCCCCCCGCGCTGACCCCTGTGGACCCCGCACTGACCCCCTGTAGGCCCCGCGCTGACCCCTGTGGACCCCGCACTGACCCCTGTGGGCCCCGCACTGACCCCTGTGGCCCCCCCGCACTGACCCCTGTGGGCCCCCCCACACTGACCCCTGTGGGCCCCCGCACTGACCCCTGTGGGCCCCCGCACTGACCCCTGTGGGCCCCCTCGCACTGACCCCTGTGGGCCCCGCACGCTGACCCCTGTAGGCCCCCGCACTGACCCCTGTGGGCCCCCTCGCACTGACCCCTGTGGGCCCCGCACGCTGACCCCTGTGGGCCCTGCACTGACCCCTGTGGGTCCCGCACTGACCCCTGTGGGGCCCGCACTGACCCCTGTGGGCCCCACACTGACCCCTGTGGGCCCCGCACTGACCCCTGTGGGCCCCGCGCTGACCCCTGTGGGCCCCCCCCGCACTGACCCCTGTGGGCCCCCCCACGCGCTGACCCCTGTGGGCCCCGTGCTGACCCCTGTGGGCCCCCCACACTGACCCCTGTGGGGCCCCGCACTGACTCCTGTGGGCCCTGCACTGACACCTGTGGGCCCCCCCACACTGACCCCTGTGGGCCCCCGCAGTGACCCCTGTGGGCCCCCGCACACTGACCCCTGTGGGTCCCACACTGACCCCTGTGGGTCCCACACACTGACCCCTGTTGGCCCCCATGCACTGACCCTTGTGGCTCCCGCACTGACCCCTGTGGGCCCCACACTGACCCCTATGGCCCTCCACCGGTTACAGGCCGCAGCCTGAAAACCTCCCACTTTATCCCGACTCTCTGTTTTATCCTGGTGGGTGAACCAATCCTCTCTCTTGTGCTAATACACCTCTCCCTTCATGTGGGACCTTATCAAACCCCATCGAAAATCCAAATACATTACATCGGCTGTTTCCCCTTTGTCCACCCTTCCTGTTGCCTACTCTAAAGGATTTATCTGGAATAATTTTTCCCTGTGAACCCTGCTTGATTAGTTTGTTTATGTATAAATGCTTTGATGGGACCGCCATAATAAACTCCGACAGTTTTCCAATCACAGATGTTAAGCTAACTGGCCCTGAGTTGGCTTCGTTTGTAACTCCTTCCATTTTGAGAAACATTGTATTGGCCATCCCTCTCTCTCACACCGTTCCATCGCCCTCTCTTACCCTCACCCTCTGGGACATTCCCAGAATCTTAGAATTCCTGATTAATTACCTCCCCTTTGCGTCCACTGTCTCTTCCATCGAATCCCTCCAAATGTGGAAACAAGCCATTCAGCTCACCCAACCCACCCAAGGACATCTCAGCCCGACCCCAACCTCCGACCCTACAGCACTGCATTTCCCATGGCCCACCCACCCTTCCCTGCACATCCCTGGGCACTATGGGACAATTTCCCATGGCCCACCCACCCTTCCCTGCACATCCCTGGGCACTATGG
Source organism: Hemiscyllium ocellatum (assembly GCF_020745735.1). Classification (NCBI taxonomy): domain Eukaryota; kingdom Metazoa; phylum Chordata; class Chondrichthyes; order Orectolobiformes; family Hemiscylliidae; genus Hemiscyllium; species Hemiscyllium ocellatum. Next base: position 250,084 of record NW_026867525.1, read on the forward strand.
GACAATTTCCCATGGCCCACCCACCCTTCCCTGCACATCCCTGGACACTATGGGACAATTTCCCATGGCCAATCCACCCTAACCTGCACATCCCTGGGCACTATGAGGCGTGGGAGCAGTGGGGGTGTGGGGGCAGTGGGGGGATGTGGGGGCGGTGTTCCTATGTCCTTCTGGATGGAAGTGGCCGTGGTTTTGGAAGGTGCTGCCCCCTCAGTGGGTATTCTGGTCTGTTTGCCCCCTCAGTGGGTATTCTGGTCTGTTTGCCCCCTCAGTGAGTATTATGGTCTGTTTGCCCCCTGCAGGCCCGCAGTATGGATAACCTGGATACTCCCGGAGATTTGCCGCGCTCCCAGACTCGGGGAAAGAGTGTGAAAAGGTAACTCAGCTTCTCCCCTTACCCCCAAAACCCCTCCCCTTACCCCCAAAACCCAACACCCCGACCCCAAACCCCACCCCGACCCTAAACCCCACCCCTGACCCTAAACCCCACCCCCGACCCCAAAACCCCACCCCTCGACCCCAAACCCCACCCCCTGACCCCCAAACCCCACCCCGACCCTAAATCCCACCCCCTGACCCTAAACCCCACCCCTGACCTCAAAACCCCACCCCGACCCCCAAACCCCCACCCCCGACCCCCAAACCCCACCCCGACCCCAAACCCCTCCCTCTGACCCCCAAAACCCCACCCCTGACCCCCAAACCCCACCCTCTGACCCCAAACCCCTCCGCCCTTACCCCTAATCCCATCCCTCTGAACCCCCAAACCCTTCCCCTGACCCCCAACCCCATTCCCCCTTACCCCAAACCCTTCCCCTGACCCCCAACCCCATTCCCCCTTACCCCAAACCCTTCCCCTGACCCCCAACCCCATTCCCCCTTACCCCAAACCCTTCCCCTGACCCCCAGCCCCATTCCCCCTTACCCCAAACCCCTCCCTCTTTCCCCCAACCCCTCCCTTTATGCCCAGCCCCAATTACCCCAAACCCCCTTCATGACCCTATTCCCCCACCCCTATCCCAATCACCCTCCCTCAGCCACGGTATTCCCCCGTCCCATTTCACTCACTCTTTCCCTCCATCTCCCTCTACGCCCTCCCTATCCCTCTGTCCTCCTCCCTCCCCCTCTCTCCCAACCTCTCTCCCTCTCTCTCCCCCTCCCTCCCTCTCCCTCTCCTGCCTCCCCCTACCTCTCTCACTGCTTTCTCTCTCTCTCTCTTCCTCCAGGCCCTCCATTGTAAAGGGTCACTTCCCGAGATTGGCGGACTGTGCTCATTTCCATTATGAAAACGTGGACCTGCAGAACATCCAGGTAACTCCGCCCCCCCGGCACTCTCCCCCTGACCCTTCCCTCACACTCCCCTCCTACTGCCCTCCCTACAGCCAATCCACCAGCCCCCGCTCTCCCCATCCACCCCGTGACACTCCATCACCAATACCCCGCAGACTCACTCAGTGACTGCACTGCTCACTTCACCGTGATACCGTGTCTGTCTGTCTGTCTG